>NW_027224274.1:1876203-2100975 GCF_023699985.2 Odocoileus virginianus
CACTTGGGGCATACTTGGAGAGCAAAGGCCCCTTTGAAGAGCTGAGCCCAGGAAGGTGCCCAGTCATGCTCATCTCTTTATGTCATCTTTGGTTTCTTTCATCAGTGTTTTATAGTTTACTATATATAGATATTTTGTTTCTTTAGGTAAATTTATTCCTAAGTATTTTATTCTTTTCATTGCTATGGTGAATGGAATTGTTCCCTTAATTTCTCTTTCTGTTATCTCATTGTTAGTGTATAGGAATGCAATGGATTTCTGTGTGTTAATTTTATCTCCTGCAACTTCACTATATTCATTGATTAGCTCTAGTAATTTTCTGGTCTCCCACCTATCTTAGTTATCTGGTTCATTAAGATCTTTTTTTTTTGTACAGTTCTTCTGTGTATTCTTTCCATCTCTTCTTGATCTCTACAGTGTCTACTGGATCTCTACTGTTTCTTTCCTTTATTGTGCCATCTTTGGTTGAAATGTTCCCTTGATATTTCCAATTTTCCTGAAGAGATATCTAGTCTTTCCCCTTCTGTTGTTTTCCTCTATTTTTATGCACTATTCATTGAAGAAGGCCTTCTTGTCTCTCCTTGCTATTCTTTGGAACTCTGCATTTAGTTGGATGTACCTTTCCCTTTCTCCCTATGCTTTGGAGAAGAAAATGAAGCATGGCAGAGGCTAATTGAATTCTACCAAGAGAATGCACTGGTCATAGCAAACACCCTTCTTCAACAACACAAGAAATGACTTTACACATACACATCACCAAATGGTCAATACTGGAATCCAATTGAATACATTCCTTGTAGCTGGAGGTGGAGAAACTATATAGTCAGCAAAAACAAGACCTGGAGATAACTGTGGCTCAGATCATCAGCTTCTCATAGCAAAATTCCAGCTTAAATTAAAGGGAATGGGGAAAACCACGTGGCCAGCCAGGTATAACTTAAATCAAATTCCCTATGAATATGCAGTGGCTGTGGCGAATGGATTCAGGGGATAAGATCTAGTTAACAGTATTCCTGAAGAGCTATCAATGGAGGTTCGTAATACTGAACAGGAGGCAGTGAACAAAACCATCCCAAAGAAAAAGAAAAGCAAGAAGGCAAAGTGGTTATCTGAGGAGCTTTACAAATAGCTGAAGAAAGAAGAGAAGTGAAAAGAAAGGGAGAAAGGGAAAGGTACATCCAATATGCTTAATTTGACTGAAATTTAGAAAACTTATGCTACTATAGCTCCATTCCCTATTCCCTTCTTTATGCTGTTACTGTCATATATGTCTATATGTGTTCCAAACCCAACAATACAATGCTATAATTGTTGTTTAACATAATCTTATGTCTTTGAAGAAACCAAGAGAAGGAAACATATCTTTCTAAAGTTTTTATCCTGACCTTCTTATTTACCATTTCTAGTGCTCTTCGTTCTTTTTGTGGATACAAGTTATAATCGATGTCACTTCCTTGCCCTATTATAGTGTTATTCTCTCCACTTCTCTTTTTAATATTGTCTTTTATTATTTTCACATAATTTCCTATAGAGGCATTTTTTATTTTTTTCATATATATTCAAAACACTAATCTAGTACCATATCCTTTTAGTTTGAAGAATATTCTTTAGTATTTCTTATAAAATAATTTACTTGCTAGCAATTTTGTCAGTCCTTATTTGAGAATGTATTTCACTTTCAGTTTTGAAACATAGTTTTGCTGAACATAGGATTCTTGGTGGACTTTTTTTTTTTAATTTAAGCACTTTGAATATATTATCTCATTGCCTTCACCCTTGATTATATCTGATGAAAAATAAGCTTGTTCTGGTGAAAAATAATCTTATTGGTGTCCACTTGTTGTGATGAGTCAGTCTTCCCTTGCTGCTTTCAAGTTTTTCTCTTTGGCTTTCATTTTCAACATTTTAATGATAATATGTCTAGGCATGGGTCCTTTTGTGTTTAGCCTACTTTAGAATTTGTTGAGCTTCTTGGCAGTGTAGATTAATATGTTTTCACAGTATTTGGTAAGTTTCCAGTTATTTATTAGAATATTTTTTTCTACCCCCTTCTTATTCTCCATTCTTTTTGATACTGTCACTATACATATGTTGGTGCACTAAAGGACGTCTCTGATGATTTATTTTCCTGTATATTTTTCTTTCCGTTATTTTTTATGTTATATAGTCTTTAGTGATCTATTTTTGTGTCCACAAGTTCTGTGTTCAGCCAGCTCAAATATACTACTGAGGCCTCTAGTGATTTTTTTCACATCAGTTATTATATTTTCAACTACATAATTACTATTTGGTTCATTTTTATAATTTCTCTCAACAGCATTCTTTATTTGATGGGTCACTATCATCATCAGTTCAGTTCAGTTCAGTTGCTCAGTCATGTCCGACTCTTTGCAACTCCATGGATCACAGCACGCCAGGCCTCCCTGTCCATCACCAACTCCCGGAATTTACTCAAACTCATGCCCATCAAGTCGGTGATGCCATCCAGCCATCTCATCCTCTGTTGTCCCCTTCTCCTCCTTCCCCTAATCCCTCCCAGATCAGAGTCTTTTCCAATGAGTCAACTCTTCGCATGAGGTGGCCAAAGTATTGGAGTTTCAGCTTCAGCATCAGTCCTTCCAACGAAAAACCCAGGACTGATCTCCTTTAGGATGGACTGGTTGGATCTCCTTGCAGTCCAAGGGACTCTCAAGAATCTTCTCCAACACCACAGTTCAAAAGCATCAATTTTTTGGCACTCAGCTTTCCTCACAGTCCAACTCTCACACCCATACATGACCACTGGAAAAACCATAGCCTTGACTAGACGGACCTTTGTTGGCAAAGTAATGTCTCTGCTTTTTAATATGCTGTCTAGGTTGGTCATAACTTTCCTTCCAAGGAGTCAGTGTCTTTTAATTTCATGGCAGCAATCACCATCTGCAGTGATTTTGGAGTCCAAAAAGTAAAGTCTGACACTGTTTCCACTGTCTCCCCATCTATTTCCCATGAAGTGATGGGACCAAATGCCATAATCTTAGTTTTCTGAATGTTGAGCTTTAAGCCAACTTTTTCACTCTCCTCTTTCACTTTCATCAAGAGGCTTTTTAGTTCCTCTTCACTTTCTGCCATAAGAAATATCAATAACCTCTGCATATCAGAGGTTACTGATATTTCTCCCAGCAATCTTGATTCCAGCTTCTGCTCCTTCCAGCCCAGCGTTTCTCATGATGTACTCTGCATATATGTTAAATAAGCAGGGTGACAATATACAGCCTTGACGTACTCTTTTCCCTATTTGGAACCAGTCTGTTGTTCTATGTCCAGTCCTAACTGTGGCTTCCTGACCTGCACACAGGTTTCTCAAGAGGCAGGTCAGGTGGTCTGGTATTCCCATCTCTTGAAGAATTTTCCAGTTTATTGTGATCCACACAGTCGAAGGCTTTGGCATAGTCAATAAAGCAGAAATAGATGTTTTTCTGGAACTCTCTTGCTTTTTTGATGATCCAGTGGATGTTGGTCAATTTGATCTCTGGTTCCTCTGCCTTTTCTAAAACCAGCTTGAACATCTGGAAGTTCTCAGTTCACGTATTGCTGAAGCCTGGCTTGGAGAATTTTGAGCATTACTTTACTAGTGTGTGAGATGAATGCAATTGTGTGGTAGTTTGAGCATTCTTTGGGATTGCCTTTCTTAGGGATTGAAATGAAAACTGACCTTTTCCAGTCCTGTGGCCACTGCTGAGTTTTCCAAATTTACTGGCATATTGAGTGCAGCACTTTCACAGCATCATCTTTCAGGATTTGAAATAGCTCAACTGGAATTCCATCACACCCACTAGCTTTGTTCATAGTGATGCTTTCTAAGGCCCACCTGACTTCACATTCCAGGATGTCTGGCTCCAGGTGAGTGATCATACCATTGTGATTATCTGGGTCATGAAGATCTTTGTTGTACAATTCTTCTGCGTATTCTTGCCACCTCTTCTTAATATCTTCTGCTTCTGTTAGGTCCATACCATTTCCTGTCCTTTATTGAACCCATCTTTGTGTGAAATATTCCCTTGGTATCTCTAATTTTCTTGAAGAGATCTCTAGTCTTTCCCATTCTGTTTTCCTCTATTTCTTTGCATTGATCACTGAGGAAGGCTTTCTTATCTCTCCTGGCTATTCTTTGGAATTACCATACTTAGCTTTAATTCTTTAAGCATGCATTTGATCTCAAATCATGGTTTGAAATCATGCATTTCAAATGCATTTATTATTGCTGCACTGAAGTCTTTGTCTGCTATGTAACATTTGGGTCACCTTAAAGGTAGTTTTATTGCCTACTATTATTTCCCATTCAAAGATTATACTATCTTGTTTCTCCAAATGTCTCATGGTTTCTTGTTGAAAACTTGATATTTAAGGGATTATATTGTAGTAAGTCTGGATTCTGATTAGTTTCCTTCTCCCATTACAAGGCTTATTAATGTTGCTCGGTTTTTTGTTGATTTATTGGCTTGTGGCTTGCATGAACTAATAATATGAAGTCTTTTTCCCTTGTAGATGTGCAACATCTGACATCACTGCTCAGATTTTTTTCTCTTCTTTTATATTTTAAGCCTGGCCTCCTAGAAATCACTGTGAGTTAGCATAGTTTCATTTTCAGCCAGTGATTGGTCAGAAGTCATGTTTAAGCTCCTTGAGTTAGGGAGGCTTCTCTGTGTGTTCTTTCAAGGACAGGTTCTCAATGATTCACCCTAGTTGCTCCTATGTGGGTACACTTATTGCACACATTCAACCTTATAGAACACCCCACTCCAAGAGATGAATGTGAGCTATGCATGGCTTATTAGCAATTCTTTTCTCTTTTTCTCCCTGCTAAAATTGTTGGTCTGCCATTTTTTGCTACTAGCTTCATGAAGCTGTTGGCCTTCTCTTAACTGCTCCACGAATTCTTCCATGCTCTGTTCTAAAGAAGATAAAGCTCATTTGGCAATGCTGCTGAATCCTCTTACCTTATCTTTCTCCTTGGACATATGCTGTGTTATGGTATAGGAGGTGGAAACAAGGGTAAGGTAGTGGCCTACCTTTTGAAGAGTAATACCACACCATACCAATTGGAGATATAAGAGGGTGGGAGCCCCATTTTCTGGTGTTGCCTTTCAAGGTATGAAATCTCTGATCTATGAGCAGGAACTGGGAATAGGAACAATCATAGATCCACTATTGGCTTTTTGCACTAGAGTAGACCTTTCATGCTACAAATGAGCAGGAAATTTGCAACACCACAAATTTAGTGTTTATAAATTAAGACACTAGGTGTTTTGCTTAGACCATGCTTCTACAATCTGTGGAACCCTCTTCTCCACTGTACTCCCCAGCTACATCTAAAGTAAGCATGGAATAATATGCCTCCTGTAGGCATTTCTCAAATTTCACTATTCACGTTCTTTTTTTTCTTTTTTAAGCAACTTCTTTCTAATTTTTATTTGTTTATTTGGCTGTACCGGTTCTTAGTTGTGGCACATGAGATCTTTGTTGCTGCATGCAAGATCTTCATTGTGGCATGTGGGATCCTGGCTAGGGATTGAACCCGGGTTCTTTGTGTTGGGAGTGTGCAGTCTTAATAGCTGGACCACCAGGTAAGTCCCACAACTCACTTTCTGATGGTACAGGTTAGGGACACTAAGTGATGCTTTGGAGTTGAATAGTCTCAGCCCTTAATAAACAATATATTTGTTTCCTTCAGTAATATAATCTCTTCAAAACCTTTATAGGCTTTTAGGTTATTAGCTCCTGTTCAGAAAAATGAAGTAAGCCAGAAAGATAAAGACCAATACAGTATACTAACACATATATATGGAATTTAAAAAGATGGTAACAATAACCCTATATGCAAAACAGAAAAAGAGACACAGATGTACAGAACAGACTTTTAGACTCTGTGGGAGAAGGCGAGGGTGGGATGTTTTGAGAGAACAGCACTGAAACAAGTATACTATCAAGGGTGAAACAGATCACCAGCCCAGGCTGGATGCATGAGACAAGTGCTCAGGGCTGGTGCACTGGGAAGACCCAGAGGGATGGGATGGAGGCGGGAGGGGTAATTAGCCTCCAACTAATAAAAATAAATGGGGAAAAAAAAGAAAAATGTAAATAACCATAATTCAAGTGCTTCCCTAGACCACATTCTTAAGTCTGTTGACTCTCATCATATTCATTGGTCTTTGTGCCTTCCCCATCCTTCTCTCACTTTGTTCAGTGGTGCCTATCTTGAAGTCACCTGAAACAACAGCTTGGGTGGGAAGGCAACAGCCACTTAAATTTTTGGTTCTAGGAAGAGCATGTATCTTTTCCTTTTGCTTGAAAAATAGCTAATTTTTGTCTGAGCTCTCTGTTGAAGAATTTTAATTGAAAAGGCAAAAGGCAAAAAAAGAAAGAAAGAAAAGAAATCCAATAAATTGCTATATTTTCCAATGACTTTTTCTATAACTGAAGGCTGAGTAAGAACATGATCATCCTTCCAAGGTATCATAGATGACAGTTTTAACAAATATTTTGCTCTTATTTGTATAAGGATCATATGCTTTTCAGTCACAATACATATGTTTTCATTGTTCCCTGCCCAATCACCTAGCCAATGCTTTCAAATTTTAGGTGTTTGCAATGGTAGTAACTACCTTATAAATGAATTAAAATACAATTTAACCTGCTTTTAAAACGAGATTCCAAAACAGGGTGGTTTAAATAGGTATAATTGTTACTGAGTCCAAAATTGCTCTGCTTATCACACAACAGGCCAATAAATCCAAGAGATGAGGTGCTGAGGCAAGGAATCTTACTTTATTTGGAAAGCTGGCTGACCAAAAAGATAGCAGACTAATGTCTCAAAATAAACATCTTATCTGGGTCTGGATGCCAAGTTCTTTTGTAAAACAGGTGGGCAGAGTTGAAGTTGAAGATACAAAGTTAAAAGGCCATTAATTTTGCAAATACCTCCTATAATGGAAAGCCTCAGGCAGAGGATATGTCAATTTCTTCCTTCCTGCCATCCACAGGTGGACAGGGTTCTGAACAAAGGCACTTTAGTTTAACAGTCAGGCAGAGGGGCAGAATTCTCAGAGGCAGGCCATTGTGGATGATAATAATAGCAAAAGCAATGAAAAGTAAGTCAAAGAAACAGTTCCAAACATGAATTTTGTTTTTGGCTCTAGGGTATTTTGTATAGATCTCATAAATTTATCTTATAAGAAGGGAAGAATTGAGGACAACTTGCTTATTCTCTTTAACGATACAGCCAGGAACGGGCACCCATCACTTTCCGTGACATCCAATTAGAAAGAATTTAATCTCATGGATTCATCTAGCTGGGAAATGGAATCTGTAGTCAGGTAATCATGTATCCATCTAAAACTTGGGAATATTTAAAGATGAACTGGTAAATGGATTTGGGTTAATAAACATATCTCTCTGCCACTCTGAGTATTGGATTATAATTAAATAGACATGTCTACTGTCTAAGATTTTGAAGGGAAAGTGTCTGAATTCTTAAGATTCAGATCAGAAAAGAAAGCAAAAGGATATGTTTTTTTAAAAATACACAATCACTTCAGTGATTCTTTGTCTGAGTTGGGAGTGGGAAGAACTGGAATTGGAAACTCCCAGCTTTGTCTCGTCATCATTTCTTCTCTGTGATGTTTAAGAAGTTTACGCCTATAAGTTCTGGCTTTCACTTTGTCTAGCTCTTGCACCAAGAACAGGCAGAAGCCAAATTCAGTTTCTTTCTTGCTCTAGGTGCATGCCATGCAAACCTTTGCTTATTTTAATAAGCATGAGCTTTGGGACAACAAATAACTTCCATGGTGTTTCTCTTAATTTCAATATACAGATCACAAAATTTTGTGTTCTCTGTAGAGGTGAGAATTTCTAGGCCATACACAGTAAGATGTGCAAAATTTTCATTGTTCACCCCTCCTCTTAGGTGGGAGAAAACTGTTCATTAAAAAGTAACTAAAAAGAAGACATTAAAAAAAGAAGTGGATGGTATCATTCACTATCAATTAATGCAGAAAGCTTAACAAGATAGTTCAAAATAAGGAATGAGACTTTCAATATTAAAAGGCAAGGGTCACTAGTTCATTTTAAAAAATTACTGAATGGTATGTTAATAACAGGAATACATACCTCTTATAAGGGTCAGATGGGAACAGGTGAAAAGGAAATCCATCACTGAGCTTGTGAAAAGTTTTAGGAAACCTCTAGGAGAAAACTACCTTTAATGTCACACAAACACAGACACACACTTCCATCACAATCTCCACAATCATTTCTACCTTCACCATCTAGGCCTATCCAAAGGGCTAAAACTGAGTTCTCATTCATCCATAAATTAGTAGCCTGCAAACATAATCATCTTCCCTTTGTGAAATAGCAGTAATTTGACAGAGAAGAAAAATCACTGATAGTCTGTGCCTAGTATCGTTAAATGATCAAGACACAAAAAAGAGCTTTTTGAGGTTGAGAATTGATTCTAGGATGAGGGGCAGCGGATTCTGGAGGAAAGCATAATTTGGAGAAAGCACTAAAGAGAAAAAGCTGTAGGGACAGAGGAAAGGATGAAGAGGAAGGAAACAAAAGCATATCCATGAAACCCAGCTTTATTCCTCACTAGCATGCAAAACAAATGACCTTAGCACTGGTCATTTAATAAAGGAGCAGTCACTATAATGTTACAAAGTCCTGTTTCCATCTCTGTACAACTTGGAAACGACTATGTAAACTCTTTATAAAAAATTGTTTGAAACTTCGTCAGGGCCTGATAAGTATGAGTTTGTTTCAGGAAAAAGTAGGCTGGGCCTCATCTCCAGTGTGTAATAATGGGGGTTAAAAGATGATATTTTTCTCTTGCTGATCATCTTATAGTTGTTTCTTGTACCTAGTGATAAGTAGAGGCTAGAAAATCTACAGACTATACCTCCTATCTTTCCTTTATCATCACTACCATACACTCCAACAGTCAGTTTTTTCAGTCTATCTTCAAATTTGTTTCCTAACCCAACGACTTTTTGCCATCTTCATCTCTCCCTCTCTAGTTCAAACCCTATCATCCCTCACCTGCCTACTGAAATAGCCTCCTGTCTACCTTGCTTCTACTCTTGCTTCTTCAGTCAGCAGCCAAAATCACCCGTAAAGGCATAAGTTGGATCAGGCCAGCACTAGGTTTAAAATTCTCCAATGGCTTCTAAAACCCCTGGGATATAACCCTTACACCTTACCCGGGCCCTTCGGTCCAGGCAGTCTCCTGTCATTCTCTACATTGTGCACTCTGCAGCAGCCTCGCTGGTCTTTCATCAAGTTAAACTTGGTTTCCACTTAAGGGCCTTAGCATTGCACTTTCTATTCCCTCTGCCTGGCATGCATGGAGGAGATTCTTTTTAATTTTCTGTTTACTTTGCAAGCTCCCTGTACATAGACAAAGGCTGCTTGCAGTAAACCCTGAATGTGTAACCTATGGTAAGAGCTTGGAGTGCTCATTCAAGTGACCCACATTTTTTAAAAGGTGGTAATCAATGGGTTGAATACTATATTGTTGGCAAAAGTATGTAGGCATGCTATTGTTGTTACTCAGTCTCTCAGTCATGTCTGACTCTGCAATCCCATGGACTGCAGCACGCCAGGCTTCCTGGTCCATCATCACCTCCCAGAGCTTGTTCAAACTCAAGTCCATCGAGTCAGTGATGCCATCCAACCATCTTGTTCTCTGTCATCCCCTTCTCCTCCTGCCTTCTATCTTTCCCAGCATCAGAGTCTTTTCCAATGAGTTGGCTCTTCACATCAGGTGGCCAAAGTATTGGAGCTTCAACTTCAGCATCAGTCCTTCCAGTGAATATTCAGGACTGATTTCCTTTAGGATTGACTGGTTTGATCTCCTTGCAGTCCAAGGACTCTCAAGAGTCTTCTCCAGCACCACAGTTCAAAAGCATCAATTCTTTGGTGTTCAGCCTTCTTTATGGTCCAACTCTCACATCTGTACATGACTACTGGAAAAACCATAGCATTGACTATACAGACCTTTGTTGGAAAAGTGGTGTCTCTGCTTTTTAATATACTGTCTAGGCTTGTCATAGCTTTCCTTCCAAGGAGCAGTGTCTTTTAATTTTGTGGCTGCTGTCACTGTCCACAGTGATTTTGGAGCCTAAGAAAATAAAATCTGTCAGTGTTTCCCTTTTCCCACCTATATTTGCCATGAAGTGATAGGATGCTATGGATGTTATGATCTTAGTTTTTTGAATGTTGAGCTTTAATCAGCTTTTTCACTCTCGTCTTTCATCTTCATCAAGAGGCTCTTTAGTTCCTCTTCACTTTCTGCCATAAGGGTGGTGCCATCTGCATATATGAGGCATACTATTAAGGTTCATAATTCAACTTTTAGGAATCTTTTCCAAGATAGAGTAACTCAAAATATGCAGATGTACATAAATATGTTTATTGATTTGGTAAAAACTAAAATATCCAAAATAACCTAACAGTCAAGTAAATTTAACAACTCAATAGAATGCAATTGGATCAGTCAGGGAAGCTTGGTGTGCTGCAGTCCATGGGGTCACAAAGAGTCGGACATGACTGAGTGACTGAACTGAACTGTATCAGTTAGAATTCTGCACACAGGATTTCTATCTTGCAATTCTGAGTCAGTATTTCTTCTTTTGGGGAAATCTCAGTCTTTACTCTTAAGGCCTTCAACTGATTGGGTGAGACCAACACACCTTGTGAAATGTAAGTGCTTTATTCAAAGCAAATCAATTGTAAATGTTAATCACATTGAAAAAATACCTCAAGATGACTCTAGATGAGCATTTGACCAAACAACTGGGCAGGATCACATGATCATGTGAAAAAATGCTTTGACATAATTTTATAGCTAGGTTTAAAATACATTACAAAAAAGACTGAAATAAAAATACCAAAATACTGGTAATTTTAAGTTAGAGTGGTAAAATTGTGTGTGATATTTTTCTCTCATGCCTAAAAGTTTTATAATGTTATTATGTTATTTTTATGATAGAAGTATAAAATTTTAATAGGAAACTCTCCCTTGATGCTTATATTTTATAACAGGAAAATTAAATCTTTAATAGAAAATTATTCCTCAATGTTAAACTATTTAAAACAAAGAGACAACAACTTGGTGACATTAAAGACATGAAATACTCAGAATTTTTATTGAGGAGACAATTATCACATTCATGGTCTTAATGTTTTAAAGCTATCCTGAACTATATATTGCAATCAGGCCTATTTCTAGAGAGGTCAAAAATTCTTGAAGATCCTAACCGAACATAGGCAGAGGTATGTATAAAAATTTGGAAGTACCTCTGAGATTTGAAGACACACTTTTACTTCTTCCCTTAGAACTTTTGGGTCGAAAAAATAAGTTTCCTAGTTTCTCCTCATGCTCATTGAAAGAACAGACTAGAATCACTCCAAAGCGAAGCTTCTGCCAACAACAGAAACTTCAACCCATTGGTTGTTATCTTTTTAAAAAGTATGGGCTATTTCATTGAGCAAATCTAAACTCCTTGCTATATGCTGCACATTCAGTGTTTTCTATGTGCCATAGAGCAGGCAAAGTTTCGTTTTGGTGCCCTAGCCACTTGTTTTTGCATCCTTGGTGATAACTTCTTTTAACCTCATGTTCTTTCCACCTAACCTCTATTGAAACTCCTTTCACAGAAAATAATTCAGTAACAACCAGAGCTATCATTTCATTGCACTTTTTTCTTACACATCTCCTCCCCCTACCAGACTGTAAGCCCCATATGGCAAGGACAAGAGTGAAGGTCATCATTTTAGGGCAACTTTACTATGCTTCTTTCAGTTCAGTTCAGTCGCTCAGTCGTGTCCGACTCTTTGCGACCCCATGAATCGCAGCACGCCAGGCCTCCCTGTCCATCACCAACTCCCGGAGTCCACTCAAACTCATGTCCATCGAGTCGGTGATGCCATCCAGCCATCTCATCCTCTGTCATCCCCTTCTCCTCCTGCCCCCAATCCCTCCCAGCATCAGGGTCTTTTCCAATAAGTCAACTCTTCGCATGAGGTAGCCAAAGTATTGGAGTTTCAGCTTCAGCATCAGTCCTTCCAATGAACACCCAGGACTGATCTCCTTTAGGATGGACTGGTTGGATGCTTCTTTAGTCTACTCAATTTCCTATACTTGGTAATCAGTGTTGCTAGCTTTAGCAAGTAAAAATACAAGACATCAAATTGATTTAAAATTTCAGGTAAGCAAAGAATAGTATTTGTATTAGTGTTCTCCAGAGAAACACAACTAATAGAATATGTGTGTACACTCACATGTGGAAGTGAAAAGTGAAAGCAAAAGTGGCTCAGACATGTCCAACTCTTTGTGACCCCAGGGATTATACACGGAATTCTCCAGGCCAGAATACTGTAGTCAGTAGCCATTCCCTCCAGGGAATCTCCCCAACCCAGGGATCAAACCCAGGCCTCCAACATTGCAGGCAGATTCTTTTCAACTGAGCCCCCAGGGAAGCCCAAGAATACTGGAGTGAATAGCTTATCCCTTCTCCAGTGAATCTTCCAGACCCATGAATCAATCAAACCAGGTCTCCTGCATTGCAGGCAGATTCTTTACCAGCTGAGCTACCAAGGAAGCCACTCACACATGCATCTGTATAAAATTATCTTGTTTAGAGAGAGAGAGATAGATTTTAAGAAATTAGCTCACAATGTGGTGGTAACTATCAAGACCAAAATCTACCCAATAGACATACAAACTGAAGACCCAGAGAGGAGCTGAATTTCAACTCTGAAGACCATCTAAGGACAGAAGTCTCTTTTCAAAGGAGAAGTCAGTCTTTTTCTAGTAAATTGGTCTTCAATTGAGTAGATGAGCCCACTCATGTTGTGGAGGATAATCTTCTTTACTCAAAGTCTACTAATTTAAATATTAACCTTATTTAAAAAATAGTTTCCCAGAAACATCCAGAATAATATTTTGCAAATATCTTGACATGACAGCCTCACCAAGTTAACATATAAAATTAACAAACACAGTAAATTGAATGTTATTTAAAAAAAAACAGTATTTGATATATCTTTTAAGTTTATATGTTGTTTATGTTTATATTTTTAAGTTTACTAAATAAAAGTATTAGTCACTCAAAAAATGTAAATAAATCTCAGGCAATCTCAGGCAATATTTGGGACATATTTTTTCTAAAAGTTCATTTATTATCTAAAATTCAAATTTAATTGGTCATCTTATGTTTTATCTAGCAATCCTATTTCTTTGCTTCCTATATTTTACCTAGCAAACGTAAACTGTCTTTATTATTTTCCTAACATTCATCCAACTGATTCTCCTTCTATATAGACCTCACTTCTGTCTTCACTAGTGAGACATGTAATCAAAAAATAAGCACACAGTTAATATTTGTAACCATGAATTTACAATAGAATTAATCTATTTGGTAGCATGACTTTCAACAGCAATGCTTTTTGCCCAAGTGCAAGTAGGAAAAATACAAAGAGTTGTGTTGAAGTGACAAAGACTAGAGGAACAAAGATGGTTAATGTATTTTTAAGAAATTAAAAAAAAAATGCCATGGACTCTAGAATGGATAAAAAGGATGAAGACAGCATAGGAAGGGCAAAAAGATAAACTGGAGTATTTCTCTATGGGCTAGAATTTCCAAAAAAGCTGAAGGGAATTGCAGAAGGCATATTTAAATAACCAAACTGGAAGAGTAAGTGGTTTTATTGAAGAAAGGAAATGCCTGAATTACTTATTTTGGGGTTTAGAAAACTATAGTTAATTCACAGAGTGGCTATGGAAATCAGTGAGCAAAATGAAATACAAAACATCATTGTACCTGAGAAGGTCAAGGAATAGAGAAACCTGGTGTTATACATAGCATCCACTTAGCTATTGAACCCATCCCACATGTGGGGTGCAACGGAAAACTATAACACGGGTAGGTGGAAAGTCTGCAGTGAATGAGTGAAGTGCCCATCTCCTAGAAGGTTAATAGATGGCAGCAGAGAATAGGAGGGGTGTGTGGTAGAGTTCCATGGCATAAATGGCAGAAAGGATGGATTGTTTTTTTCCTGACCTCAGAAGTCACTTGCTTTTTTAAAATTAATTTATTTTTTTTTAATTGGAGGATAATTGCTTTACAATATGCTGGATTTTTAAGACCCTGGATAAAACTTGAGACTACAATCAACTCATAATCATTTAAAACCATTAGCACACATTTTACATTTCTTATTGTAATCACCATCAACCCATCAATCTAACTGGTCTCAACACTTCCTGAACCTTGAGTTGAGCCCTCTGGCTTCCACCACAAAGGCTCCTTACTTTCTGTCCCTGAGGAATGCAAGTTTACACTCATTCCCAAGTATGTACGTCTCATAGAGTTTGTATCCAAGCCAAGATTCTCCAGTGAAGTGCTGTTTAGTAGAATTTTCTGAAACAACAAAAATGTTCTCTACCTGTGCTTCCAACAGCCAATTCATTCTCAGGGCCATCTTCAGAACCAGATACTTAAAAACATATTGTCCCTCATCTTCTTGTTGCAACTCTTCCTTCTCATCCCTTTCCTTTGGTCCAGAACTCTTCTTGGGAGTTCAGAAAATGATATACAGAAATGTCCATGCCCATGGTCCTAAATCTGAAACCCAAGGCTATTCAAGGTGTCATGGATGGGCATCCAGAGTCCATGAACTTCTTGAGGACGTTTGCAAAGGTCATGCACATGTGAATGTGAATTTTTCTGAGAAATGATCCAAAGTGTTTACCTTTCCTTAAGGAATATGAAATCCAAAAATCTTAGAATCCTAGATGATCAAATTAAATTATCAAAAAAGAAGATGAAGGAAGATTATCCAAGAGCATCTGAAGAGCAATTTTCCCTTCCTAGCAGTGCCTAGGATAGTGCTATCACATAGGAGACGGCTATGAATATTTATTGACTATTCAGTTCAGTTCAGTTCAGTCACTCAGTCGTGTCCTACTCTTTGTGACCCCATGGATTGCAGGGCGCCAGACCTCCCTGTCCATCACCAGCTCCTGGAGTCCACCCAAACCCATGTCCATTGAGTAGGTGATGCCATCCAGCCATCTCATCCTCTGTTGTCCCCTTCTCCTCCTGCCCCCAATCTTTCCCAGCATCAGGGTCTCCTCCAATGAGTCAAATCTTTGCATGAGGTGGCCAAAGTATTGGAGTTTCAGCTTCAACATCAGTCCTTCCAATGAACACCCAGGACTGATCTTTAGGATGGACTGGTTGGATCTTCTTGCAGTCCAAGGGACTCTCAAGAGTCTTCTCCAACACCACAGTTCAAAAGCATCAATTCTTCAGCACTCGGCTTTCTTTACATCCAACTCTCACATCCATACATGACCACTGGAAAAACCATAGCCTTGACTAGATGGACCTTTGTTGGCAAAGTGATGTCTCTGCTTTTAAATATGCTATCCAGGTTGGTCATAACTTTCCTTCCAAGGAGTAAGTGTCTTTTAATTTCATGGCTGCAATTACCATCTGCAGTGATTTCAGAACCCCCCAAAATAAAGTCTGACACTGTTTCCACTGTTTCCCCATCTATTTGCCATGAAGTGATGGGACTAGATGCCATGATCTTAGTTTTCTGAATGTTGAGCTTTAAGCCAACTTTTTCACTCTCCTCTTTCACTTTTATCAAGAGGCTCTTTAGTTCCTCTTCCGTTTCTGCCATAAGGGTGGTGTCATCTGTATATCTGAGGTTATTGATATTTCTCCCGGCAATCTATTCAGTTGATATCAATAATTGATGAATGACATAAAGCTGATACAAGATAAAGTGTACTCTGGGAAGGGTAATATATCTTGATGAGCTCCAGTACTCTTGAGGGAACAGGAGGCCATTAGGACTCCCCACTGGACTGAGGAGCTGTAGACCAAGTATCTTCGCCATGAGACCTGGGTAAACCTTCTTAATGCCCTGTAATTGTGCCGTTGCTGTTACTCCGTGGCCACTTCCCAGAGTTGAAGATCTCAAAACAAAAACCACCTTGCTTATTTACTGACTCCATACCTCACTCCACAGTGAAGGAACACCCACAAGTAAAATGAATATTAATAGGTCTAAAACAGAAAGGAAAGCAGGCACATCTTTGGGTGGAAAGGGAGAAGTAGGTGAATGCTGACTTAGGGCTGTTTTTACATTCAGCCATGTGGGGACCCACTTGGCACCAGATGTGGGGGAAAGCATACCAAAAAGAGTTTAGAAATCAAAAGTTTGAAGACACACAATGAAGAAAAATGCTAATGAGGGTGTTGAAGTTTATGGGAAATCCTTCAGCTCTCTTGTTTCCAACATCTCATCTTGTCTTATTTTCTTAGTCAAAAGCACAAACTTCTCAAATGACTAATGGCATATCTAATTATGGGAGAGGTTCTAAGAATCGAATCCACCCCAAATTCTACATTCATGTTCTCAGATGCTGACTCAAGTTTTGCTTTATAGACATTGAAAAAACAGATTGAAGCTTATATAATAGGTGTTGAAAAAATAGATTGAAGCTTATATAATAATGTTTTTCTTTCTAGTTCATGATAATGAATTGTAACATTATGATACATCTTATTTTTGAGTTAGTCAAAATATTTGGATTTTTCTAGAACATCTTATGGAAGATCTAAGAAAACTTTTTGGCCAACCCAATAACTTTTATTTACTAAGTGCTTTTAGCCCTTTAAAATCCTCACCAATATTTCTTCAGTTAATTAAAACCAGTGAATCTTTTTTAATAATCATTGTGATTGTTATAATTAATCAAGAATAGACAAAGTAAAAAGATTCTAAACTAGACTAGGGGATTTTTTTTTACAACTTTCATGGAATATGGAGAAGATGAAAGTCCCTAAAACAACATCTTCAGTTCCTTTGAAACATCCTGAAGTGAGTGCAAGAAGATAAAAGTGGAAGATAATTTTCTTGTTTTAGCCTAAGCAGGTAACTTACATACACAATGTATATAGACACATTTTGACTATAATATTGACTATCATTTATGGATAATTTGCAGTCATATGGTTCTTTTTTCCTTAAAGACAGCTAAATCCATCTGTTTCAACAGAAATTAAACATTAAAAATGAAGCAGTTAGAAACACTGTTCATAGCAAAAGCATTGAACTATAGTGCAGAAGAATTTCTCTTGTAGTTTTTGCTATTATCTGTGTAAATTAGAGCAATACCTCTTTTTTAAATAAATCTATAAAGTAGGAATGTTAATATATGAATATCCACCTCACAGAATTGTAATATGGTTTATATAACAAGCTATACTTGATACTTTCAAAAGTTGAACATAACCTACACATTTGGCTTTTACCACTTTGGAAGTTTATTTTGGTGACTTCCAAACCTAGTTAAGAATTAGAATCACTAAGTGTAAGGTACAGTTCCGGCGAGGCAGAAAAGGAAAGACGACCTCAACAGAAGTAGGTTACCTTTATTCAGGCAAGGAGGGGCGACAGTCGGCCTAACGACCAGGCTGAGCGCCAGAGGGATCAGGGAGGCTTCATACTTACAGGGAGGTTTGTGGAAGCGATAAGGGAAACGTCAATCAGGCGGGATATTTTGAGTATTCTTTTGTTGAGATGACACTTGTAGTTGGGCAGGGGGTGATAAGTCTTCTGGGCGGGTGGAGGGGGTGGTAGGTTTCCGGACAGGGGGTGATAAGTCCCAGATAGATGCAACTGGCCTGGAGCATCAGGATGGAACTAAAGTTATGCTTTGTTTTCTCCGAAGTTCGATGACTCAGCGAGGGGCCTCAGAGACTGCTGTTCTCTTTTCTAGGCCCAAAAGCCTCCTTCACTATGGACTTAAAATAAGTAAATGGTGACTGTCTCTCTGGGCTTCACCCTCTATTTACTAAATCAGGATGCCCCAGGGAGGAATCTGAAATCAAGATTTTATTAGATCTATATCACTAATAGAAGAATAGCTGTTATTTGTCATCATCTAGACCTCACAAGAGTCCTAGAAGTAAGCATTATTATGCCCATTTTACATACAATGAAAGATTAACAAGTCCAAGGCCCCCAAGGTCATACAACTCTCAAGTGATGGAAATCTCATCAGAAACCTAAGACTATCAGATTGCCATTGGTTTTCAACTTCTGGGTGTTTGTAGCACATTTGGGTGTTTATAGCTTCCCAGGTGGCATAATGGTAAAGAATCCTCCTCCAATGCAGGAAATGCAGGAGACACAGGTTTCAATCCCAGGGTCAGGAGATCCCCTGGAGTAAGAAATAACAACACATCCAGTATTCTTTCCTGGAAAATTCCATGGACAGGGGAGCCTGGAGGGCTACAGTCCATGGGATCGCAAAGAGTCAGACATGACTGAGCATGCAAGCACACACAGCACATTTCAGTATCAGAATTCCGAGCAATGTACATAAAAGGATCACCAGATGCAACAAGAGAGCAACCGTGGGCAGAGTGTAACAGCGCCCTTCTAACCAGGCTGGTGTCACTTGGCTGCTCATCTATAGCGTGATGCTTTTGGACCAGAATGTTGACATGACTGAATCCTAACACTCTCATTGAGTAGAGTTATTTCATGTTACATTAGACACATGATCACCTTTCTTTGGTGCAGGCTTCCTATTTCATTGTACCTTTCATTTCTGATGTACATTAAGATTATCGATGTGCATCTAATATTTACTGTCCTAACAGTATAGACACTGAGTTTAACAAAACTTAATTTTGCACATTGACCAAAATTAGAGAGCACAATGAATTGTTCACAGCTTATTCTTCTCCTGGGCTCTGCAGCTCATTTGAGCTGTTTTTTCCCCATGTATGCCACACTTAATACTTTAAAAGTCATTTCTGACAAAAGTTGGAATGTTCTGCCAATATGGTTACCAAACAACCCTGGTCTGTGTTTTAAACAGTGTGACATTTCACATAGTGGTGTCTGAAAGTCTGGCACACTGGGGGCCCTTTCCCCTAATGTCCCTGAGACCTACACTTGGGCAGAGAGGGAGCTCTTTTCTCACTGTTACTTTGGCCGGGACTCTGGGTGGGAGGTGTTGTTTGATAGAAGTTTAATGTCTTGTTTAGTCTTCCTTTCTCTTGTCTTCAATATATAAAGCTTATTTTCTGCCTCAGTAATTTTGGGGGTTTTTTGCAAGATACTTCCAAAAGTCCTTACTTTTCTTAAAATCTAACTTTAAAATTATACCCTGTAAGATATTTCTGTAGCATGGGTTATTATAGAACTTAAGTATTGATATTTTTATTTAATTTAGGTTGCAGAGATCTATTATTTATTGAACATTAACTATGTACCAAGTTAATAAACACTCTGTAAGTTTAATCTCATTTAATCCCCACAATGACTCAATTACAAAAATTATCCTTTGCTTTCATAGATAAGGACACATGCTTAAGGCAAATTAATTGTCCAGAAAATGGTAGAAATGGAATGGAAACCCTTATCTAACTTCAAGTTCTTTTTTCATTACTCTGAATTATTAACTCCTTTAACGATTGTCATGGTAGTTTTAAATAAATGGCCTCAAATTCTTTGATACTTCTCTTACTGAGATTGGAATTGTGCCTCCATCCCTTGAATCTTGGGTGGGTTTGTGACTTGCATTGGTTATAAAACCAATAAATGCAGTGAAAGTGAAGGCATGATTTCTCAAACTAGATCATCAAAAATTATGCAATTTGTCTTATTCACTGGGACACCCATTCTGGAGACCCGAACTTCCATCTGAGAAGTCTAGCTATCCTGAAGCTACCAGTGAAGCTACCAATGAAGGTACCAATGAAGAAGCACAGGACACTTGAAAAGATTCCAACTGACAGCTGTGTCCACCACCAGACTTGAGAGTAAAGATGCCCCATGATAACTAGCCCCAAACTGCCAAGTCTTCCCATGAGATCCCAGACATAGTAAAACAGAGGCCGTTGTTTTTACTATGCCCCTTTTTTGTGTCTCGGATGTACAAAATTTGTGAACATTATAAAAAATGGTTATTTGAAGCTTCTAAGTTTGGGGGTAACTTGCTGCATGGTGATAATAACTGGAAACATTGAAAACCTATATAACTGCTTATATAACCTTTCTGGATTCCCCCCATGGTGTAACCTTAGCAGTGGGGTTAAATTAGTCCTAAGCTAAAGCCAGATCCAGATCAATGTTAATCAAACTTAAAAGCAAGCTTCAAAAGGTCACTCAATTAAATTGATTCAGAGTAACTAAACTGCATATCAGAACAAAATTTTAAAATGAAAAAAAAAAAAAGCATTAAAATCTAATATCCTAAAGTCTAAAATGTCCAGTATACAAAAAAAAAAAAAAAATTATCAGAAAAACTAAGAAGCAAGAAAATAAGACCTATAACCAGGAGAAAAATGAAGAAATTATTTTTGGCTAAAAATAAAAGAGATGATACAAAGAAAAACTAAAACACCTATCAGCAAATCTACATATGCTCCAAAAAAATGTAGAGGGAAACATAAGCATGACAAAAGTAATAGAAGGCCTAAAAAAAAACCCCAAATTGTATCTCTAGAGGTGAAAAATACAACATGTGAGGTGAAAAATATAATGTGTGAAGTGAAAAATACATGTTGGAGGTTAATAACAGAAAAAAAAATACTGCACAAAAAGAAATCAGGACTTCTATCTTGAAGACACAGCAATAGCTACTATCCAAATGAGGCAAAGAAGAAAAATAACACAGTAACAAATTGAGCAGAGCTTTAGTGACTTTGAGGAAACATCAAGCATTCCCACCCGTGAGGCGCTAGTGGTAAAGAGCCTGTTTGCTAGTGCAGGAGACATAAGAGACATGGGTTCCATCCCTGGGCTGGGAAGATCCCCTGGAGGAGGGCATGGCAACCCAGTTTAGTATTCTTGCCTGGAGAGTCCCATAGACGGAGGAACCTGGCAGGCTGTGGTCTGTGGGGTTGCAAAGATCCGAACACGACTGAAGCAACTTAGCATACACACACACGCACACATACATCAAATGATCTAAAATATGTAACTGGAGTTCCAGAATGATAAAAGAGATGGGGGGAGGGAAAATAAAGGTAAAGAAATAAAGGTCAGAAGTTTCGCAAATTTAATAACAACTTTAATACAGCATATAAATCTAAGCAGGTCAATAAACCTCAGATAGGTCGCTAAACCCCAGTTGGAAGAAACTTAAAGCAAACTACACCTACAGACATTATAATCACACTGCAGAACGTCAGCAATAAATTGAAACTCTTAAAAGTACCAGAGAAAAATGACACATTGTGTTCAAGACAAAAAGATAAGATGATAGCAGACTCCTGGGCAGAGGACAGCATATCACCAAAATATTTTAAAAGATTCTGGAATTTAACATGCAGTGAAAATAACTTCCAAAAACGAAGGCCAAATAAAGACATTATTAGACAAGCAAAACTGAAAGAAGTACTAAGTAGCAGATCTTTGCTATGAAAAAATGTTAAAGGAAATTCTATGAGAAAAAAGAAAGCTATACTACATAGAAAATTAGATATACAAAAGGAAGGAAGAATACCAGAAATGATAAATATAGAGATAAATATATTGATACAAGATATTTTTGTAATTAAGCAATATTTTTAAAATAATAGATGTCTGGGGATAAAACTAATAGCAATGTACTGTAAAGCCTAAAAAATATATATGTAGAAATAAAGTATATCATAAAAATAGCACAGAGGAAAGAGGGAGAAAATAAAATATCCTGGGTTGTACTATAAACATTATTTGAGAGTGCAATCAGTTAAAAATACATTTTACAATCCTATAGCATCCCCTAAAGCAAAATAAAACCAGCTAAACAAAGTACCAATAAATATTTTAAACATGTCCAAGCAATTATTCTATATTTGCACAAAAAGTTTCAATTAGATTTAGTGAGTGCTTATTTTTTAAGTTCCAGAGAATAGAAAAGATCATATTCAAGAATCAAAAAGAGTTCCACTTTCAGACCTGGTTTCGAGCTAGGAAGCAAAGTCAGTGAAAGGGGAAAGGACTTTGGAGCCTTTCCAAGCAAGTATAACATTTGTAAATATGGTATAGAGTACTCTGTGTAGACTTTCATCAAGAACAGGTCTCTCTTTTGTTCATTTCTATATCGTTGGTCTCTGACATAGCAGGTATGCAATAGTATTTAGTGATTTACTGGAAATACCAGAACCCTCTGGAGAAATAAGCAGATTGAGCACTGGGAGTCAATCTTTGCATCTGGGTGAATAAGAATAGATTATTTAAAATTCTCTATCCCTTTCTGATAAAGATACCACCCTCAAATTACCTGTGACCCTAAATTAGAGTGCTTATTCTATGGCGTCTAGCTCTGACTTTGAGTGTGCTTAGTCTTGGTTTAGCAAAACTAAGCCTATCTTTCCTTGTATACCAACTGCCCTTAACAGTTGAAACCTTGTATTCTTATTCTTGGGCTTCCCTCCTGGCTCAGTCAGTAAAAAATCCGCCTGCAATGCAGGAGTCTGCCTGCAATGCAGGAGACTTGGATGCAATTCCTGGGATCCCCTGGAGAAGGAAATGGCAACCTTCTCCAGTATTCTTGCCTGGAAAATCCCATGGACAGAGGAGCCTGGCAGTTTAACTTGGACTGAAAATCTAAGCCTGATTCAAGATTATTCTTTTTTTTTTTTTTCAAGATTATTCTTATAATAATCACGAAGAAGGCTGAGCACTGAAGAACGGATGCTTTCCAACTGTGGTGTCTGGATAAGACCCTTGTGAGTCCCTTGGATGGCAAAGAGATCAAGCCATTCAATCCTAAAAGAAATCAACCCTGAATATTCATTGGAAGGACTGATGCTGAAGATGAAGCTCCAATACTTTGGCCACCTGATGTGAAGAGCCAACTCATTGGAAAAGACCCTGATTCTGGGAAAGACTGAGGGCAGGAGGAGAAGGGGGCAACAGAGGATGAGATGGTTGGATGGCATCATTGACTCAATGGACATGAGTTTGATTGAGGAAGCTCCAGGAGATAGTGAAGGACAGGGAAGCCTAGCATGCTGCAGTCCATGGGGGTAACAAAGAGTCAGACGTGACTGAGCGACTGAGCAACTATTTAACACCAGGAGCCTGTATTTTATGTGTACTATTTAGGGTTTTGAAAAAGTAATCATGGTTTTGCACTGTTGAAATTTGATGTTTGATATTGGAGACATTCTAAATAAATGTAGTTATGTTATATATCATTTTAATGCACATTTCTTATTTTATGTTTTTTTGCTAATGACTTATTACTTGTTTATTTTATATTTATTTTAGACTATAGAAATGATGTTAGACAAAAAGCAAATTCAAGCAATTTTTTATTCAAGTTCAAAATGGGTCATAAAGCAGTGGAGACAATTCACAACATCAACAAACCATTTGGCCAGGAACTGCTAACAAACATACAGTGCAGTGGTGGTTCAAGAAGTTTTGCAAAGGAGACAAGAGCCTTGAAGATGAGGAGTGTAGTGGCTGACCACCCAAGGTGGATAACCGCCAACTGAGAGCGATCATGGAAGCTGATCCTCTTAAAACTATATGATAAGTTGCCAAAGAACTCAGTGTCGACCATTCTATGGTCATTCGGCATTTGAAGCAAATTGGAAAGGTGAAAAAGCTTGATAAGTGGGTGCCTCATGAGCTAACCACAAATCAAAAAAATTGTCATTTTGAAGTGTCATCTTCTCTTATTCTGCACAAAAACAAGGAACAATTTCTCAATCAGATTGTGGCATGTGACCACAAGTGGATTTTATATGACAACCAGCTCAGTGGTTAGATGGAAAAGAAGCTCCAAAGCATTTCCCGAAGCCAAACTTGCACCACAAAAGTCACAGTCACTCTGTTGGTTTCCTGCCCATCTGATCCACTACAGCTTTCTGAATCCCAGCAAAACCATTACATCTGAGAAGTATGCTCAGCAAATCAATGTGATGCGCCTAAAACTGCAATGTCTGCAGCCAGCATTGGTCAACAAAATGGGCCCATTTCTTCTCCTTGACAGCACCTGACCACATGTAGCACAACCAATGTTCAAAATGAATGAATTGGGCTATGAAGTTTCACCTCATCCATCATATTCACCTGAGTTCTTGCTGACCAGCTACCACTTCTTCAAGCATCTTGACAACTTTTTGCAGGGAAAATGCTTCCACAACCAGCAGGAGGCAGAAAATGCTTTCCAAGAGTTTGTCAAATCCTGAAGCACAGATTTTTATGCTACAGGAATAAACAAATATTTCTTGTTGGCAAAAATGTGTTGATTGTAATGGTTCCTATTTTGATTAATAAAGATGTATCCGAGCCTAGTTACAATGGATTTAAAATTCACTGTCTGAAACTGCAATTGATAAGTCACAGGCGCCATGCCAAGCCAGGAAATAAGATGTGGAGTTCTTGCCATCAAGAAACTCAAAGTATAAGGAAGAGGCAAACACATAAGCAGTTAATTATTACATATTGGGCTGAAAGTAACAAAGCAGATATGACATTGGCAAAAACACTGAAGTATAAGCTTATTGTAAAACTTGACATATACAAAAATATCAACGCTTATATAAAAGTTTGGCGTCCGTCATTCTACATTTCTTAGACCTCATTCAACCCAATCCTTGCACCCACAGAAATGGTCCTGAGGGCATATCTCCATGTCTGTTGGTAATTTCCTCTAATGTTGAAAGTGGAACCTTTAATTCCCAGACTTCCATCATTTGCTCTTGTTTTCCAGCAGAGGAAGAAGACTGGGCTAACATCACATGATTGGACTAACTAACTACTAAACTAGAAACCAACAATCATCTTACACAGAAATCTTCCAGCTCTATATAGACTATGAAATTAATCCGAGTGAATCAAGTTAATAATGGAGTCTAAAAAAATCACAATTTATTGTATCACCATTGGAACATCAGCATCTGAGTTCGCTCTAGACTATGTGTTACAGATTCTGAATCATAGATGACTGTTAAGGAGTTGCAAGGAGAGGAAGGCACAAGGTGAAGCAATCACATTTGACTGAAGCCATCAGTAGACCCATTCAGTATGGGTTTCTCAAGCTCAGCACCGTTGGAATACTGAACTGGATGATTCCTCATTGATGTGTTGGTGAGGGAGCAGCCCAGCTCATTACAGTATATTTAGCAGCATCTCTGTCCTCTTCCCAGTAGATGCCAGTAGCACCACCTACCATCAGTCATGAAAGCGAAAAGAGATGTTATTAGACATTCCCTGGAAGGTAAAATATCCCCTGCTCAAGGACCACCTATGAAATAGCCTAATAGCACTCCTGTTATAACAGGTGTATTTTAATCTCACTTCACAAAATTAAGTGATGCTCCTTATCATGACCCTTATCTGTTTAATTAAAAAGTTGAACTAAATAATTTCCATAAACGTTCTTACTTTTTAAAATTCTTTAAGCTTCTGTTCCCTGAACTGTCTTCAGGTTTTACTCTTGCTCTATCTCCTTTTTAAACTTTCTTCATGCATTTATTAATTCTGCAACTGTATTCTGTAGGTCAAACCCTGGGCTGAGCACTGAAATGTGTGATGAACTAAGGTAAGTTCCCTGCCCTGTGAGCACGCACAGGGGAGGAAATGTGAGTGAAGGGAAGCAGCTCACACGCTGCAATAGGGTAGCCCCTGTCCAGGCCAGAGGCAAGGACGTGAGTGTATGCAGCTGGGGGTGGGAAGGAGTGACCGAGGATAGAGCTGGGACTTCACTCATCGCCTGAGTGACTGTACAGTGCCCAGGAAATGCAGAAGCTGATCTTCTGAGAAGGCCACTGAGTTTAGTTTTCTAATATCTGAGCACTGGTTTACCAGTCCACTATTGGTGATGAGCAAAGACTCATCCTACCTCTGCTACAATAATACAGAGAGGACAAGGCTGTGCATACTATGTTGCTTCAGTCACGTCGACTTTTTGCGACCCTATGGACTGCAGCCTACCAGGCTCCCCTGTCCACGGGATTCTCCAGGAAAGAATACTGGAGTGGGTTGCTGTGTCCTTCTCCAGGAGATCTTCCCGATCCAGGGATAGAACCCTTGTCTCTTACATCTCCTGCATTGCAGGCAGATTCTTTACCGAAAAGATTTCGTTCTCTCCAGGTGGAGTCAGCCTGTCTTCCTGGCTTGATGCCCATACAAGTGAACAAACGAAAAATAATTGCAGGCTAAAGCACAATCCTTCCTGTTCACCCAAGGATCACTTTCAGATTGCCCATAGCTTTCAAGGCATTAAGGGCATTTACCAGAAGCCTACATGAGCCTGTGTGTGCCTTTTTAGGCTGAGGCCAGGACAGGACATGAGAACTGCAGGGAAACAAATCAAGGCTTTGTGCTGGGGTCCAGCCTCGGCAGGATCCAGGGGGTACCCTCAGGATGAACGGCGTCGGCGAGAGAAGACACGTGAGACCAGCCTTGATAGGGCCAAGTCTGCGAGGGAGAGAGAGAGAGAGAGAGAGAGAAAGAGAGAGAGAGAGAGAGAGAGAGAGAGAGAGAGAGAGAGAGAGAGAGAGAGAGAGTGACCAGACGGGGGTGTTTGCAGGGTCTGGCAATGCTTTATTTTTTACCGTAGCTTTTATACCCTAAGTTAGTACATTTCTAAGGGGAAGATAGTTTAACATTACATCAGCTTGTTCTTCATGAAACCAGGGTGTTTTCTGCATACTTCTTTGTTTATGAGGGTCTTGTACATTATCTTCTGGCCTTGGGGCCTATTAACATTTTATGCAAGTCAGGTGAATGTAAACCTATTTTCTGTTTCTGTGGTGATCTTAACAGAAAAGTTACAGTCTCATAGGGCAACAGTACATAGTAGAAGTATAACCTTGTTAACACAAAAATTAATCCTTCTGCAGAAGTTGTCAGTTGAGTTTATCTAAGAAGTTTACCCCACACTGACTCTGCGACTTTGGTGAGGCAGCCCCTGCCTAGCACTCCTGGCTAATAATTAACAACTGTTTCATTGTTACCACACTAGGGCTAAGCTCTTATTTTTCTAGATCTATAACTATATTAACAATGGTTTCTATAACACAACCTTAGCACATTAAAAGCAAAGACACAAAACACACACACACACACAAACACACAAACAACACACACACACACGCACACACACAAATAAAATAAAAGCAAAAACACAGCAAGCAAATGTTAACCCAATAACCACCTTTAGAATAATTTTTCTTATGTTTTCTAATAGGACTCCTTCACCCCTCAAAAAGGCTCTATGTCTATTAGGGCTTTTATATAATCAGGTTCTTTATGCTATTTTATGATTAGGATATTATAAGCAATCATGCATATTAGTACCAAGGGCATAAATGCATTTGGCAAACAAACTACCAGCAAAGGAGTTTAAATTAAAACACTCCTTTCATCCTGGATAATCTCATAAAATACCACCACCTGGGAAACTTATTGATTAAAGTTCTAAATTGATTCTTATTTGGGAAGAGATCGGGGAAGGCCTTCTGCCTGTGTCACAGAAATTAGGGAGTAGTCTATTGAAGCAAGCATCAGAAAGACAGATATCATCTTTAAGGTGAGCGCCGGGGGCAGCTTTTCGGAATTCCTGAAAACTTGATCTGCCTTGCCTGTCAGGTTTTCTCCCTCATGACCATGACCTTGTCATGGGTGGGATCTCATGAGCTGGCCTTTTTGAAACCCCTGAAAACCTGATCCGCCTTGCTTGTCAGGTTTTCTCCTCATGACCTTGTCATGGGTAGGGTCTCATGTGTTGGCTCCCGGCAACTTTGCTCATCCCTTTGGACACATATAAAGCCCCTGCTTCACCCTCAATTTGCAGAAGGATTATTTCTCTAATTATATACTTAACCTGAGTCAGTTAACCTTCTGCCTCCACAGAACTATCTCACTGTGTAAACAGAATTCCATTTCCCAATTTCCCAACCAAGGTCCTAAATGACGAATGGTGGAACACTGGGGTAAAGTGGTTTATATTGCTTTGCATGTGTGTCTGAAGGGTGCCATGTCCATCGGGACCCCATCTGTCTCTTGGGGCAAACCCACACCTCTGTTCCAGAAATAAGGTGAGACATAAAGTGCGGAAGAGCTCAGATTCATTAGAGTAATTGTCATCTCTCCTTCACATCCTGGAGCTGCTTTTTGTTTTCTTACTTCTGGTGCCAGTGACATAAGCCAAAACTGACTGCGTTTTGTGACTTTAGATCTTGACTCTTATCTGGATATCCTAACATACTCCAGTGTTTGCCTTTATGACTTCTCCAAGTCATACCCCTCCATCATCCAGCGAGCACACTTTTACCAGGGGCTGATGATGTGCTGGTATCATCCATCACTCTCTGTTCTGAGATTAACCTGACACCGTTCACACCTGAGAGAATTGCCTGCTCTAGCTGGGAAACAATAAGCAATAGTTACAGTGTGTGTGTTGCAGGTAGTAACAGAATGCATTTACAAAATAGCAGTGGCACAAGAAGAAGAAATTTATGATTCCAAAGGAGGTGGGGGTCAGAGAACTTTTCTCAGAAAGGGCACTATCTGAGCTGAACTTCCAAGAATCACTAGAAATTGATCACCCAGATAAGAGGCTGATCAACTGAACAATCTGTGTGCACACAGACAGGCAGGGGCCCCGGGGCTGAAGGCCCTCCTGGAGAGCAGTGCAAACAGGAGGGGGCTGTGAGAGGACAGGGCAGGCTGCACAGCTGACGGGGAAGAAGTCTGCTACCTGCAGCACTTGTCCTACAAACAGCGAGGCACCACGGAAGGCTTCCGGATAAAGCAGTGCCATGGTCAGACTTGGGTTTTGGGAAGATTACTCTGTAAATAGTGGGGAAAAAATATCAAGAAAGGAAAACAAATCAACCAGAGCTGAGTCATTATGAAACAAAGACCCACATAGACAACAGTTAGAGATAAGACTGACATTTAGGCGGTCAAGACACAGAACTCAGTGACCGACGGAGTGATCAGTGAGGGAGAAGGAGGCATCAAGCTGATTGGTGGGCCTCCGGCTTGGCAGCTGATTCTGTGATGATGCTCCCACCTCCTGGCCTCTGTGTGGACAGATGGGACAACAGTGTCCACGCTGTGGAAGAGTATGAGCTGTATTTCTTCACTTACATTCCTCTCTCCAGTGCACATTCTCAGGGCAAAGATCTTTTCTTCCACTAGTATTTGGTCAACAGAATATGCTCAAGAATTACTTATAGAATTTATAAAGAAAACTTAAAGGGAGAGAGAATATCAAACCTGGAGACAGTGCAGGGACAAGGTTCAGATAATTAAAATTGTTAAAGTAAGGATATTTGTGGAGGTTATTTCCTTCAACCCATTAATTACACAAATGAGGAAACCAAGGTCCAGAGAAGTAAAAAGACAGGAAGACAGTGTGGTAGGTTAAGTCTAAGACGGAGACAATGGATTCAGTTTGTGTTTCATTACATTTGTAATGCTCATGGTAAATCTAGATTTTGATATCCAATGTGCTGTTGGATATCCAATGTGCTGTTGGAATGTGGGGCCCAGGAGAGCCGTGCGCTATGCCAGGATTCATGACCCCCAGAGGAGAGGATTTCGGTCCAGGGCCAAAGACGAGTCTTGACCACTCGGAACTTTCTGTGTAACAGAATTTTATTAAAGTATAAAAGAGATAGAGAAAGCTTCTGACATAGACATCAGAAGGGGGCAGAAAGAATGCCCGCTTGCTAGTTTTTAGCAAGGTGTTTTATGCCTGTTAGTAATCTGCTAATCAGATAAGAGGAACATCTCAAGGCTGAGGGCGTTTCACCAGGCCCCTCTCCCACAGTGCGTGTTTTTGAGATAGAATAGCACATAGCATGTCATCCCTGGCCATAAAACAATGGACGTGAATACTGGCTTGTTCAGCCGTTATCAGCACAAGATTGAGAAAAGGAACAAAAGTTTAGTCTTAGGCAGAACTGATCTGAAGAAAGGCAGATTCCAAAGCAAATACATAGTTTCATTAATATAGCTTAAGAAAAACATTTCCATAAGAAAAACGCATTCATTAGCTCAAGGTCTGAAGAAATTTAAGCTCAGGCAGAAGCAGGTGTCTTCAACAGAGAAGGGAAAAATGTCTGCCACTTGCAGTTTATTTCCTCCTGCCGCTTGGGGACCTCTGGCCTCCCTGCCGAGGCTGTTCAGTTCAGTTCAGTTCAGTTCAGTTGCTCAGTCATGTCCGACTCTTTGTGACCCCATGGACTGCAGCACACCAGGCTTCCCTGTCCATCACCAACTCCTGAAGCTTGCTCAAACTCATGTCCATTGAGTTGGTGATGCCATCCAACCATCTCATCCTCTGTCATCCCCTTCTCTTCCTGCCTTCAATCTTACCAGCATCAGAGTCTTTTCCAATGACCTAGTTCTTCACATCAGGTGGCCAAAACCTTCACACCAAGAGTGTTAACACTCTCAAAACCTAGACATATAGGTTTGGGATGTAGATCTTATGAAGACAAGGGCAGGCAATGCTATTACTATCTCATGAGAATAAATGAAGTCAGGAGTCAAGAGGGCCAATGGGATAGCGCTGGTGACCTCAAAGCTAGCACAGCATAGTAGGAAGCGGCAGAGCAAGCTACTCATTCTCCCTGTGCTTCACTCACCCCAACTACATGATAGGGTTGTTATGACATTAAATGAAAGAATATTGTGTTAAGTTCTTGAAGACAATGCCTGGCAAGGACTGTAGTTAAGTCTATGCAAGGGTGAAAATTAATATAGAAACACCAACATTTGATGGTGAATGGAAGAAAATAGCTCTGAAAAATAAGTAATTAGGTATGATAAGAAAGTAGGAGGAAATCAGGCAGCTGTGTGAACACCCAAATCTAAGGGAGAAAGAGTTTAAAGGAGGGAGCAATTATGTGGCAAATGCCAAAGAGAGACTCAAAACAGGATTGAAAGGGCCTATTGGCTGTGGGAATTGAAAGTTCATTGGCGATTTTAGAGACCGATTTATGGAGGTTCAGAGAGAAGAAGGGCTCAGCAGTGAGTGGGTTGGTAGGCAGGAAGTGGGATGGATAATGCTGGCAGTTGGCTCGGAGCAAGTCTGGGCAGAGACGTGGAGAAACCCTGATCTGGGCACAGTTAAACCAGATCCTAGTCAGGCTGCGTGAGAGCCATCACGGAGGCCTCATCTGTAAAATGAAAGAGGACTTGATCTCTACCTTTCTACCAGCAATGGCGACCTCGTCTCTTCTTTTTCTTATACTAACATTTGGTGATGATTGAGTGATGATTCTTTTTGACTGAGAAATGGCACCTGATTTGCTAATATCTTTTTTTGTTTACCATTTAATTTACTTTTAATTGGAGGATAATTTCTTTACAATGTTGTGTTGGTTTCTGCCATACAACAATGTGAATCAGCCATAAGTATACATATATCCCCTCTCTCTTGAGCCTCCTTCCCACTCCAATCCCCACCCCACCCCTCTAGGTCCTAACAGATTGCTAGGCTGGGCTCCCTGTGTTACAGCAGCTTGCCACTAGCTATCTATTTTGCACATGGTAATGTATACATGTCAATGGTACTCTTCTAAATGTGTCCAACCCTCTCCTTCCCCTGCTCTGTCCATAAGTTTGTTCTCTACTTCTGCATTTCTATTCCTGCAACTCATCCTTTTCAAAATGTTGCTTTGAGTTTATAGAGAGGGATGCTGTTAGGGGTTGGTTTATGATTTATTTTTAATTTATAAAAATGCTTTCAATGTGCAGTTTCACTTTTGATCTTTGGGAATGTGCTTTCAATTCAGTATTTTCACATTATCAATGAAGCTGACTCCAAAGATAGGGTGATTTAAAAAAAAAAAAAAGAGTAACCTGAGATTTTAATTCAGGTTTGCTGGGAACAAATCTGATGCTTGATAGCTGATGAGAATAACTGGGGTGGGCAGCAGAAAACTAGTTTAGAACTGGGCCTCTAAAGAACACAGTTTTTATTAATAAAAAGATGTCTTTCAGTGTAAAAGTTCTATTTCTCGAAACAATGGGTTTCTTCTGATACATGTTCTTCTCTCACAATAGGGTGAAAGTGAGTGCTAGTTGCTTAGTCATGTCTGACTCTTTGCGACCCCGTGGACTGTAGCCCATCAGGCTTCTCTGTCCATACAATTCTCCAGGTAGGCAAGGATACTGGAGTTGGTTACCATTTACTTCTCCAGGGCATCTTTCTTACCCAGGGATTGAACCTAGCATTTTTAAATGAATGGGAGGGAGTGTGATATATAGTAAAGAACACTGTCTTTGGTAATAGGTTCAAACGTTGAAACTCCATTTTTTATATAACCTTGGGCAATCTTAGCTAACACCCTCATTAAAAGAATTTAAAATTCTTCCCATATATATTATTGTGAACTTTATCAAATAACACATGCAAAGCACCTAGAAATGTGGCTAGCACATGGTAGGAAAATAAATGTTCATTTATTTATATGTAACTGAATCTTGGGAAGTTGAAATTGCACAGCAGTCCTACCCTATTTGGACTTCCCTGCTGGCTCAGACTGTAAAGAATCCACCTGCAATGCGGGAGACCTGGGTTCGATCCCTGGGTTGGGAAGATCCCCTGGAGGAGAGCATGGCAACCCACTCCAGTATTCTTGCCTGGAGAATCCCCATAACAGAGGAGCCTGGCAGGCTACAGTCCATGGTGTGGCAAAGAGTCAGACACAACTGAGCGACTGAGCACAGCACAGCACCTATCCTGTTCACTAAGGTGAGTGGATATCTTTTAAATTCTCGTGAATAAATGCATAGAGCTCATATAGTCAAGGTGGGTATGGCTGTGCTAGTCGCTCAGTTATGTTGGATTATTTGTGACCCCAAGAACTGTATTCCACCAGGCTCCTCTGTCCATGGAATTCCATAGAATTCTCCAGGCAAGAATACTGGAGTGGGTAGCCATTCCCTTCTCCAGGGGATCTTCCCAATCCAGGAATCAAACCCAGGTCTCCTGCATTGTAGGTGGATTTTTTTTTTACCATCTGAACCACTGGGGAAGCACCAGGATCAAGGCAGCAGGATCTAAATGTTCTTACTCAATGGAAATACTGTCCAAACAGAATTCCATGATGGACATATTATCTAACTGAAGCTCAATCAATGTGGAATCTTACCATTGTGGGGTACAGTGCCGTGTGTATAAGTGAGCACATAATGATAGAGGAAGACAATGACAACCAGTCAAACCTTCTCTGTCAGTGATCCCTGAAGAATCAGTGTCTTTCTGGGAGCAAGCCAGGCCAGGGGAATTAAACCATCCTAAGACAGCAGGTATTCCCTTAGGAAGTGCATGGACATTTGGGCCTCTTGTAGTCTTTGCTTTATTCTATCATGTTAATGGGTGATCACAAATATTGAGATGGGTAGGCTGGCACAGAGAAACTGTAACCAAGTTGGCTTATGAAATTGATAGATGTCTTCACGTAGCACTAAGTGTCCTCATGGGTTTGAGAATCTATTCTGTCTGTATCAGGATGGTTCTCTGCACTCCATTCCATTTCCCCAGTCCCTTCAGTGGTACTGGTATGGGATATATGGTCCAAAGAAAACTTTCACTAATAGTTTGGGGTCAGTGGATAGAAGAAATTACAAATAGGGTTTCACTCCTGTCAGAGAAGAAATTCTGTCCATGAAGTTTTTATAATCCTCCTGAAGCCTGTGCCAAGGCTTGTGAGTATACATAAAAACAAACTACATGGCTCTCATAGACTTCAGAGAGAAAAGAAACCATTGATGACTTCGTAGTTTCTGGGATCATACGTCACACTTCATCTGGGGAGGCTCAGCTCCTGTCCTTCTCTTTTGCATACACAGGTGTCATTTTCAGGCCAAATCTCAAGTGCTCCCCTTCTGACCACTTGAATTCTTCTCAACCAACCACAGCTGCCCTCACTGGTTGTCTTCACCATTGCTTGTCTGTACTTTGTGTACTCTCTGAGTGTGGTCTGTGCACATGGGGTCTTGGGCTGTAAGCTGTCTGTGGGCAAGGGTCAGAACTTACAGTCTATTTTACAGAATACATACATCTCAGTAAATATTTTGGCATGGAGCAAATATTTACTTAAACATGCACTGCAATTATCTAAGCGTTCATTTGCAGAATCTGGCTGCAAAAGATTGAATGTGGCTTTATTCTTCTCCTGTTCAGTGTTAAAGTCATTATGCTTCTTCAAAATGGACCCATATGGAAGTCTCCTAAAAGATGGCAAAAAAGAGTCTACAAAATATTTTAGTGTCTTACTTCTTTTCCAGATACGAGCATTAAAATTATTCTTTTCATCTTCAGAATGTCGCTTAGGACACACTTGTGGTCTTAGTTTATGTGAAAATTCATTTTCTCAGTTGGGAAGCATTTAAATCACCATCAGATAGGAGTACTTCATTTTTGGGAGTGATGTTAGTGATACCTTGATCCCATCTGACTAGCAACATCTCTGGCACATAGTAAGCACTCTGACATTTTTCATCAGTGAATTTCTACTTTGTTTCTATGCTTTCTACATTATGAAATATTTTCTCTTAACCTGCAGGATAATCAAATTATACCTGAATATTAAAACCAGGCACAGATTAAGCATTTGCAATAAGGAGCTTTCTTTGAATCTTTTCTTTGAATATTCCTATAAGTTGCCTCCCTAGCTTTATGTCTAAAATCTGACTCACAGATTTTTTTTTTCCTCCTTTGACCTGACTCCCTTAAGCCCATAAATCCTGCTTTTAGTAATTGCCTGCTGGGGAACGGCCCTACCTTTTCCCCCAAAGCTTTTCTTCCCCAAACAATATCAGTTATCATGTTCTCAGAGAAGGGCAATATGTTCAGTCTTATGAAAAGAAATATATTATAAGGAAGGGTCTAGGGAATGACAGAGAATGGTTCCATGAAAGTAATAGAGTAGGATTCTGGTGCTGAGCTTCTCCAAAGCTGATTAAAAGAACCTGAGAAAGAAACCCTAGAAAGAAAATGCATACCTGACTTTTCCATGTTAGCAATAGAAATGGGAGTTTTTAATTCCTGAATTATTAACCAGAATTGCTTTTTTTTTTTAAAGGTGTGAAGTTTCCCACATTTATAAAATTGTTATAAATAGATTCTCCCACTTTTCTTTTTCTTTCTAAATCCTCAAAAAAGAAAAAAAACATCTGACCTTATTATGACGTTTAACCTAAATAAAATCTGGCTGGAAGATGGACTTATTCTGAAAGAAATAAATGAGTGAATAGCAACGTTGGCTGTAATTGTCCAGTCCTTTAGTTTAAACTGGCTTGACTGTAGCACTAGTCTGGGGCAGGGAACCCAACAGCAGCAGAGAAGCCATGAGAACTCACTCAGCAGCATTCTCATCCCTTTATGCACACAGCCGACCCAGCGACTGGGGTTCTGTTGGATTACCACTGGATTTCATTGGATTAAACCAATGAAAGCCAAGGTTAATTGTTCCAAAAGAAGCGAGGATACAAAATGATATAGAGATACTTGGTCATCACTGATATTCAAATAATCATCAAAGAAAAGAAACGAGGTGTAGCCTGTGGCAAAAAATGGCCTATCAATATTCTTCACAGTGCTACCATCTTCAAAAACAGCAGGTATTTCCAGGAAATCTTCCACATTGGATTTGACCTTTACTCTTCCAGAAATCATGTGATTAGAAAGGTTGCCATGAATACTCACCTAAGAATTTAGAAATCTGTAAAACCAGGGAAAATGATTCATATTAACTCGTCTCACTTCCATTTATTTATTCACTTATCTATTTATTCATTCCAGCAAACTTTATTGGGTACTCTTTTTCTCCTTTCTGTTTCTATAAGTGAGATGAAAATAATCTTTAGGAAAGGTTAAGACTCCAGGATTATCCTTTTCCTTTTATTGTTCCTTTATAAGGCTATGCTTATACTAAGAAGCCAATAAAAAGCCAGGAAAACAAAGTTCTGGCCCTCCCCAGGACAAAGTGCTATGTCTGGCATTCTACTCTTAAACATAGTTATCTCCATTACTGCAAGACACAGGCATAAATAAATGTTGGAATATGAGGGTCCCATTCATATCTTGATTTTGACTCTCAGGTCTGATCAAGCATTTATCACAATGACCTACACCCCATTCTCTCTGTAATATAAAGTCTCAGCTTGAGCACACAGTCCTTGACAGGTGCTGAGAGCTTTAGTGGAATTTCACATGGTGGTGGTGATTGGCTATATACAGCAAAGCTTCATTTATTTAGCACTTTCATACAAACAGAATTCTGAGAAACTGAAATTTACACAGATGAGGAAATCCTTTTTATTTTTACCTTTGATTCTTTTACTTTTTATTTTGTGTTTTGATGAAAATATATTTTTTTAATTTATTATGCTCTTGTCTTATTTCTTAAACAATGCATAATGAGCATAACCATATCTTATTGCTAATTCTCATCATAAGCAACTTAATTATTGCTCAATGCCATAATGCACTTTTAATGTCTTCTCCCTATGATACTCATTATTATAGCATCTGCAGTCAGCAGTATTTCCCTTCCCTTTTGCTGATTTGGCCTGACAAATAAGACAGATCATGGTTAGAATTATCTGTAAAATAAGGATAAACATATTCTGAGAGATTATCTTCAAGTCTGGCACACTAGTGAAATGTAAAGGCCATAATGTATAGAAGTCTTTTTGGCCTTTCTAGTTCTTATAATCACATCAGTTGAGACATAAATGCATGATAATGGGTAGCATGAATATTTTCCTAAGGATTTAGACTGCAGTTTGCATGGTTGAATCTTAAATTTAATTATTCTCTTCCTGGGAGACAAGATGGCAGAGCAAAAAGATATGAGCTCACTTCTTCTCATGGAAACACCTAAATTACAACTACTGAGAAACCATAGACAAAAAGCATGGGAACCTACCAAAAAAGATATCCTGCATGCAAAAATGAAGAAGAAGCCACAATTGCACAAAAAAGAAGGTGCAATTGCGATCAAATCACATCCCATACATACTGAGTGGGTGATCTACAATCCGAAAAGTAATTATGCCACAGAGGTTCTCTTACAGGAATGAAAATTCTGAGTCTGGCAATGGGAGGAGGAACCCTGAGAGAATCTATCTTTAAGGCCAGTGGGATTTGATCACAGGAATTCCACAAGACTAGGGGAAACAGAAACTGTACTCTTAGAGGGCACACACAGGGTCTTGTGTGCACCAGGACCCAGGAAAAAAACAGTGACCTCATAAGAGACTGGGTGAGACTTATTTGTTTGTCTTGGAGGGTATCCTATGGAGATGGGGCGGTGGGGGGTGGGGGTGGGGGTGGAGCTGGTGAAGGCAGTACTTCTGGGGAGTACTCACTGGCAAGAGCCTTCTTGGAGGTCACCGTTTTCTCACCAAGACGTGGCCCTACCCAACAGCCTGTAGGCTCCAATGCTGGGACACTTCAGGCCAAACAACCAACAAGGCAGGAACACGGTCCCCCATCCCCCATTAGCAGATAAGCTTTTTAAGGTTTTCTTGAGCACAGCTCTGCTCACTAGAGGGACAAGACTTTGCTCTGCCTACCAGCGGGCAAGAACTAGTCCCTTCAACTAGGAAGCCTGCCCAATTCTCTTAGCCTCATTCACCAGGGGGCCAACAGAAGAACCAAGAACTACAACTTGTAGCCTGCAGAATGGAAACCACAATCACAAAAAGTTAGACAAAATGACATAGCAGAGAAATATGTGCCAGATGAAGGAACAAAATAAAACCTCAGAAGAATAACTAAGTGAAGTAGAGATCGGCAATCTACCTGAAACAGAAGTCAGAGTAATAACAGTGAAGATGATCCAAGGCCTATGAAAAAGAACAGAAGTTACGACTGAGAAGACACAGAATGTTTAACAAAGAGCTGGAAGATAGAGAACAGACAGAGATGAACAATACAATAACTGAAATGAAAAATATACTATAGGCATCCAAGAAGGAAAAGAGAGAAATGACCTGAGAAAATATTTAAAGAGAAAATAGCTGAAAACTTCCCTAGCATGGGAGAGGAAACAGTCACTCAATTTCAAGTAGCACAGAGAGTCCGAGGCAAGATTAGCCCAAGGAAAAACAGGCTGAAACACATAGTAATCAAACTGACAAAAACTAAACACAAAGAAAAATATTAAAAGCAATAAATAGTATACAAAGGAATTCTCATAAAGTTATGACCAATTTCTCAGCAGAAAATCTGTAGGCCAGAAGGGAGCAGCAATATATATTTAAAGTCAGGAAAGGGAAGAACCTACAATCAAGAATACTTTCTCCAGCAGGGCTCACATTCAGATTTGATCAATAAATTAAAAAAAAAAAAACACACCTGTACAGACAAGCAAAGACTAAGAGAACTCAGCATCACCATACCAGCTTTGAAACAAATGCTAAAGGAATGTCTCAACGTGGAAAAGAAAAGATCACAGTTGGAGATAAGAAAGTTACAAATGGAAAAGCTGACTGGTAATGGCAAACATACATTAAAGGTAGGAAATCATCTGCACACAAATGATATCAGAACCAGCAATGGTGAGACGAGGAGAGCACAAATGCAGGATATTGGAAATGCATTTGAAATTAAGAGACCAGCAACTTAAAACAATCTTGTTTATATATACACTGTTATATCAAAACTTCATACTAACTGCAAACTGTGAAATCTACAATAGATACACACACACAAAAAGAAAGGGGAATCTAAACACAGTATTAAAGTTGATCATCAAATCACAAGAGAACAAGAGTGAAGGGGAGAAAAAGACCTACAAAAACAAATCCAAAACAATTAACAAAACAGCAATAAGAACATACATATCAATAATTACCTTAAACATAAATGAATTAAATGCTCCAACCAAAAGACATAGACTGGCTGAATGGATACAAAAATAAGACCCCTATATATGCTGCCTACAAGAAACCCACCTCAGATCTAGGGACACATACAGGCTGAAAGTGAAGGTATGGAAAAAATGTATCCCATGCAGATGGAAATTAAAAGAAAGTTGGAGTAGCAATAGTCATATTGGACAAAAATAGACTTTAAAATAAAGACTGTTATAAGAGACAAAGAAGGACATTACATAATGAACAGGATCAATCCAAGAACATGTAACCATTGCTAATATATATGCACCCAATATATGAGCACCTCAACATATAAGGCAAACAACAACAGCCATAAATGGAGACATCAACAGTAAGACAATAATAATGGGGGTCTTTAACACTCCACTTTCATCAATGGACAGATCATCCAGACAGAAAATCAGTAAGGAAACACAGGCCTTAAATGACACATTAGACCAGATGGACTTAATTGATATTTATAGAGCATTCCCTCCAAAAGCAGTAAAGTATACACTCTTCTCAAGTTCATATGGAACTTCTCCAGAACTTGTCAAGGCAAACCTCAGTAAATTTAAGAAAATTAAAATCATATCAAGCATCTTTTCTGACCACAACACTACAAGATTAGAAATCAACAATAAGGAAAAAAAAAACTGTAAAAATACAAACACAGGGAAGCTATACAGTATACTACTCACCAACCAATGGAATACTGAAGAAATGAAGGAGAAAATAAAAAATACCTAGAGATGAATGAAAATGAAAGCATGATGATCCAAAACTTATGGGATGTAACAAAATCAGTTCTAAGAGGAAAGCTTATAGCAATACAATTTTATACAAGCTTATAGCAATACAGGAAACAATAAAAATCTCAAACAGTCTAAGTTTACACCTAAGGCAACTTGAGAAAGAAGAACAAACAAAACCCAAAGTTAATAGAAGAAAAGAAATAATAATGATCAGAGCATAAATAAGTGAAACAGAGATGAAGAAAACAATAGAAAAAAATAAATAAAACTGAAAGCTGGTTCTTTGAAAAGGTAAACACAATTGATAAACCTTTAACCAGAGCTCACCAAGAAAAGGGGTTCCCAGGTGGTGCTAGTGGTAAAGAACCTTCCTGCCAATGCAGGAGATGTAAGAGACACAGGTTTGATCCCTGGATTGGGAAGGAGGACATGGCAACCCACTCCAGTATTCTTGCCAGGGAAATCCCATGAACAAAGGAGCCTGGTGAGCTACACTCCATGGATTACAAAAGAGACAGACACAGCATAGTGCCTAAAAACTCAACAAAATTGGAAAAGAAGTAAAACTGTCACTATTTGCAGATGACATGATATTATGTGTAGAAAATACTAAGGATGCCACCATAAAATTACTACAGCTCATCAATAAATTTGATAAAGTTGCAGGATACAAAATAAATGCACAGAAATCTGTTGCATTTCTATACACTAAAATGAAAGATCAGAAAGAGAAATTAAAGAAAGAATCCCATTTACCATCATATCAAAAAGAATAAAGCACTTAGGAATAAACCTATCTAAGGGGTTTCCCTGGTGGCTCAGAGGTTAAAACCTGCAATGCGGGAGACCTGGGTTCAATCCCTGAATTGGGAAGATCCCCTGGAGAAGAAAATGGCAACCCACTCCAGTATTCTTGCCTGGAAAATCCCATGGACAGAGGAGCCTGGTGGGCTACAGTCCACAGGGTAGCAAAGAGTCGGACACGACTGAGCAACTTCACTTTCACTTTCACAAGGAAGCAAAGGACTTGTACTTCAAAAACTATAGATACGATGAAAGAAATTGAAGATGACCCAACCAGATGGAAAGATATACCACATCCTCAGATTGGAAGAATCAATATTGTCAAAATGACAGTACTGCCCAAGGCAATCAACAGATTAAATGCAATCCCTATCAATTTGCCAATGGTGTACATGCATGCTTAGTCACTAAATTGTGTTTGACTCTGCAATCCCATGGACTGTAGCCCACCAGCCTCCTCTGTCCATGGGATTTCCCAAGCAAGAATGCTGGAGTGGGTTGCCATTTCCTTCTCCAGGGAATTTTCCCAATCCAGGTATCAATCCCATGTCTCCTGCATTGGCAGTCAGATTCTTTACCACTGAGTCACCCAGAGAGCCTTTACCAATGGCATTTTTCACAGAACTAGAACAAAAAAATCTTAAAATTTGTATGGAGACACAAAAGACAGAACTAGAGCAGTCAGGTTCCCTGACTTCAGACTATGCTACAAAGCAACAATCATCAAAAACAATATGGTATTGGCACTGAACTACAGATCAATTTGTTGTTGTTCATTAGCTAGTGTCCAACTCTTTGAGACCCCATGGACTGCAGCATGCCAGGCTTCCCTGTCCTTCACTATCTCCTGGAATTTGTTCAAACTCATGTCCATTGAGTTGGTGATGCTATCCAACCATCTCATCCTCTGTCACCCCCTTCTCCTATTGCCTTCAATCTTCCCTAGCATCAAGGTCTTTTCTAGTAAATCAATGAAACAGGATAAAAAGACCAGAAATAAACTCACATACCTGTGGTTCATTAGTCTATAACAAAGGTGGCAAGACTATACAATGGAGAAAAGACATCTCTCCAATAAATGGTGCTAGGGAAATTGGACAGCTACATGTGAAAAATAACATTTTTTAACACCACACACAAAAATAAACTCAAAATGGATTAAATGCCTAAATTTAAGGCTGGATACTCTAAAACTCTTCAAGGAAAGACAGGCAGACAATCTTTGACATAAATTGCAGCAATATCTTTTTTGACCCATCTCTCAGAGTAATGGAAATAAAAACAAATAATTTATTTTCTGCCCAATTCCTCAACATAAATGCCTCCATGGTCTACTTGATGATATTAAGTGAGTGAAAAGGACAGTGTTCATAGCAATAGACTTCATCCCACACATGGTCCAATACCCAGGCTATCTGGTTCTCAGAACTTGGAAAATAATGAGTGTGTTCAAACTGGGGTAGTCAGGCAGTTGTTGGGCAGGGCAAAGACATAGAAGCTTCTGACTTCTTCAGTAAAAACAGAACCATATGATCTACTTCACCAAGTAAAGGATGTAAAAATCTAGAAACTATATATAAACCAGAATTTCTCCCCTTTTCATCACTTCAACACCTATTGCCTGCTCTTGGGAGAGCCTCCTCACTCCTTTGGCAATCCTGCTGAAAATGGTGGCCTGTAAGCTGGCAGAAGGGCTGAAAAAGACAAATGCCTTCAACTATTCCTCAAACTGTAGTGTGTGTTCTTCTTTTTAAAAAGGCCTTGGTAAACCATGACTTCTCAGTCTTTGAATTGGTATAGTATATGTTTCCTGCTAATCTATGGATTTTCAGCATCAAGTGCTTTCATGCTTTACATATCAAAGTCCCCAGCAGTGCCTGTGTCCTCTGGGTGTCCTGAACTCTGCAAGTTTCCAGCCTTGGAGTAGAACAAGCATTTCCTCAGCTGGAGCTCCCAAATCTTAAATCTTGCAAAGGGCTAAGATCAACTTTCCCCTTTTTTTCTTCTCAATTCACCGCCTGATGACCTCATCCATTTATCTGATGTCAGCTATTTACTTTGGTGTGGATTAACCTTAAATATACATAAACAGATTGGGTACTTCTTCTGTCAAACCAGTGGTCATTGCTTAAACACAAAAAATACAACTACTCACACACACACAACTTGATGACTATTTTATTCTTAGGTTGAATGTGACAAATCCACTAACAAGGTGACTGAAATTTTAGTACGGGCTTTTTTTTTTTTTCTAATTTTCTGCCTTCCTCTACACTAGCTGTTCATGTCTATGAACCTCAGTTTTCTTGGCTCTAAAACAGAGTTAAACTAAATAATTTATTAAGCCAGACCCAGTTCTAAAATGGCTTGATATCTTATCTAATACATGCCTTTACTTCATTTAATTGGTCCAAAGAACTACCATCAGAATTTAAGATATGAAATTTTGTTTATCACATCATTTTTCTGACCCTTTTCCCTCTTAACATTAGTTTTTAAAGAGAAATATTTAAACATACAAAAAAGTAAATAGAATCATACAACAGACATTCAAATATCATGTATGATGATACATATGTACCTGGCACATGGTAGGTGATCAGTACTCTTGGAATGAATGAATGATCTGGACCATAGAGAAGGCACAGTTGCTTTAAAATAGGTGTTATTTTCTAAGAATGTCTAGCAGAGGGAGAGTTTGTACACTGACAAAACTGACTATTAATACCTTGGTGTGTTAGCGTCCCCCAGTGTATAACTCAATTATTTTGCAATTACCTAACACATTTCCAACAACCGATTTGCACATTGTTAACCATACTAAAGGAGAAGGAAATGGCAACCCACTCCAGTATTCTTGCCTGGAGAATCCCATGGAGGGAGGAGCCTGGTAGGCTACAGTCCATGGGGTCGCAAAGAGTCGGACACGACTGAGCAACTTCACTTTCACTTCAACCGTACTAAATGGGCACAACTATACATATGTAAAAATTGTTCACAGACCTCAAAGTGAGTGGCATATTAAATACCTATTTGGAAAATTCACATTATTTAAGTCATCTATCTAGATCATTCTATTAATATAATCCTCCCTCACCCCCTGCTCAATTCTTTTTTGCAGGTGTTGGAATATTTCTAAATAAAGCCAGTCAGGATGGCAAAGTGATAGACCGAATTAATTATCCCTGTTGCTGCCTATTTTGCTTCACTATTATTTTACATATGCACCCCCCCACACACATACACACACACACACTGCTTATCCCCTGAGAAAGCCACTATTAACAGTCTTTTGCATCTTCCTGAAGTTGAATACACATGTGCAACCATAGTATTAAGATTTTTTCCTAAAACTGCTATCACATATGCACACCATCCTATAGTTTGTCTTTAATGAATATCTTTCTGATATCTGCACATAGTAGCACTAGTAAAGGACCTATCTGCCAATATAGGAGACATAAGAGATCCTTGAGTCGGGAAGATCCCCTGGAGAGGGCATGGCAACCCACTCCAGTATTCCTGCCTGGAGAATTCCATGGACAAAGGAGCCTGGTGGGCTACAGTCCATGAGGTCGCAAAGAGTTGGACACGACTGGAAGCAATTATCACTCACTCAGCAGCAGAAGCATCACCTGGGAACATAGTCAAAGGCAAAGGCCCCAGTCCAAACACACTGAATCATAATCTCTGAGAGTTAGAACCAGTAATGCGATTGAACAAAGTCTCTAGGCAATTCCTACTTTATCATAGTTTGAGATACACTGATCTAAAAACTCCTCATTCATGATTGTTAGCTTCTGCTTACATGCCACCAGAATTGGGAAACTCACTACTTCACAAGGCAGATCACTTCATTTTAGGACCACTTCTTTTTGGTAATTCTCTTCTTTTGAGCTAAGTCTCCCACTGTAACTTTTGCCTGTCAAGTCTCATTCTACCCAAGAAGAACACACACAGCATCGACTCCATCTTTTATATGATGGTCATATTATAGTCAAAGATGGTGTTCATGCTGCTGTCCTCCCCCCAGCAAGTATCCTCCAGGCTAAACAGCTTCAGTGGATTATAAACATTCATGCTACATTTGCCTGACTGCTTATCATGCTGGTTGTTCTCCTTTAATTATCTTCCCTTTAACTGCCATTCCTCTTGGAGGGGATGCCAGAACAGAGCACAGCAATCCACGTGTGGCCTAAAAACACGGGTAAAATAGATGCCCCTCTTCTATTGAAATGTAAGTGCTGCTGACGTGACCTCAGACATTCTGATGATGACATGCTTTTCCTTTATAAAACTTAAAAGCTGACAGAGGTTTTCTTCTAATTGTGCTATTTGGATTAATGACTTATCATTTGCTATTATCAAAAGATTTTTAAATCCATTCTACTTAACCAATAAGTAGAGCATTCACCCTTAGGATTCCTGGAAATGGGAAAGTTACATACTTGGGAAAACTGACATGGTAAATGAGATCAGTGTGGGGGTCACTGTGGCCCATTATTGTCAGAGCAGATGACTTTGCTTCCCCTCAGCTTCCACCACAACATCCCATTGGCCAGTAGAAGAAAAATCAGGATGCTTTCTCATGCTGTACACCTTTGTCTGAGAACAAAAAAACAAATACGGGTGTTACCTGACCCTCTTCTTTCACCCTTTCCTGAAACCAGAGGACTGGATTGGGACCTAATAGAGGCCACCCAGTTTATTTCCCAGAGAAAGTTAATCCTGCATAACCATTTTCTTGAAGATACTCGTATGTTTAAAAATCTTTACTGAGATTTTACAATCTCGTTTAGTTTCTTCTCATAGATTTGGAGCTCCAAGACTTGCCCAGCTGAGTTCGTCTCCTGTTGCAGGGCCATTTCCTGCTTTAGGGCTGCTCTTTCCACACCCAACCTGTGTGCCCACAGCACCTGCAGGACACCTGGCTCAGCCCAGGTACTCTCTGACTAGTACCATAATGGTCTATACCCATGTCTTATTTCTTTGTCATAAACTTTGAAAGTCAGGAATTGTTCCTATAAATCTTTCTAAGCCCCACAAGGAACACAATTTCCAGCTCACCGCAGATTCTTGTTCTGTTGAGTTCCACGTTGGATGTCCACTGTGTTCCATCCCAAGAACGCTGAGACTTACTTGGATTCTCCAGAGTCAGTCCTCCAGGGTCACCTTGTTCAAGCAGGTGGGCCCCAGTCCTCCATCCAAGCAGCAAGTTTATGAAAAGTTCCAATCAGTCATTCAGCCCTATGGCTCACTTAATTAATTTCTGTAATAAAATGTTAATTTGTTAAGTTTTGATTGATATACATAACTATCTCTTCACTAGACTGTGATTTCCAGGGCAAAAGAGACTAGTTTGTTTTTCTTTAAACATACTATGCCTCATGCCTCACTTTGCCTGCCATTGGGAGCTAATAAGTATGTGAAGAATGAATGAATGAATGAGCACATTACCAAAGATAGTTTACCTCAACCAATGGTACCAACATACTCAAAGCAAGAATAATGTGAAAAACTTACTACTGATCTAAAGTCCAATTCCCTCCCCTGTCTTCATTAAAAGAATAGGCTAAGTAATTAATATATGCATATTGAATCCATTTCATGTCATCAGGTTTAATTGCAAGGCAGAATTGTTGAACCTTATTACACAATTTCCTTGTTTTTTTTTTTTTTTTTAAAGAACACTAGTGCTAGCTGAGGCTTCCCTGGTGTCTCAGTGGTAAAGGATCTGCCAGCCAAGCCACAGACCCAGGTTTGATCCCTGCACTTAGAAGATCCCCTGGAGGAGGGCATGGCAACCCATTCCAGTATTCTTGCCTGGGAAACTCCATGGACAGAAGAGGCTGGCAGGCTACAGTCCATGGGGATGCAAAGAGCTGGACACAACTGAGCAACTTAACAACAGTGCTAACTCGATTATAGCCATGCTGCCTGAAGCCTTCCCAGCGCTGAACCCAGATGGTCTGCTGTGAATCATGAGCATAGCCTGCTACCACAACTGACTTTGCTTTCTGTAAATATAACCAACTTTCCAGGAAATGGCTGCAGGAATTTTTCCACTAAGGGCCAGAGGCATTGTAGAAGTGATCATTTATCTAGGAAAAGGTAATTTTTTTGAAAAGAAAAGCATGTGCATCAGGTCATTGAAATCGGCTTGTCAGACCCATAAGGAATTTTGCAAACCTACTGTTAAACACAGTTATTGAAGAAGGAATTCACAGGGCCTTGACTCCATCTGAGGCCTGTCCATGCTGATCGTGCTCAGCCACCTCTCCAGTGGACTCTGAACTCTCTGCTTAGTGCCTGTGGGAACGACAATGGAAGGATAAGACCCCCTCTGGACAGGGGAACCTTGAAGATCACATCCAGGTTACTCATCACCTAAGAGAAAACAGACACTAATCACCCCTGCCTCCGGACAGTATCTATCGGAATGTAACCACAGGCTTATCGGTTATTAACTGGTTGGAATGTAACCGTGGGCTTATTGATTATTAACTGTTTGAACACATAACACGTGAATGATGGGGTTATTGTGATTGTATTTACCCTTCCTTTGTAAGCCTCAAGGGATTTGGGGTGGTGGGTTTGGACACGTACACATGGGGTATAAAAGATTTTCACAAATGCTGGTTGGGGTCCTTGGCTAAGAGGAGACTCTGCCTTGGGCCCGCCGGTGTAATAAACTGCACTCCATTGTCCTTCTGAGTGAGTTTGTTTCCCAGAACACGTGGCTATAACATTATTAGTAAAAGTTACGTAAACTTCCAACTAAGAGAATATTATTAAAAACAAAGATAATAAAAAGTCAACCCCTATCACTTCCTTCCCATTTTGCTACATTTTACTATTATCCATACTAGTGAGGTTTTTTCATACCTACTGTATTTGTACCATGCTATATAATTATGTACCACTAGGCATCTTTATTCCAATTCCATATTCAATGGTATAATTTGGTAGTTTGAAATTGGTCTTGGTGGCATTATTTATACCTTAAAAATCAGTAAATGCTACAAATCAAGGCTATTCCCAGCCCCCCAGAAATGGTTATTAACCATTTGCCAGTATACCACTTAAGTGCACTGGAATACACTCTTTTATTGATTTACTCAGCTCACAGTGAGAATTAAACATTCAAATAAAGATAGTACTTTAGAATGCACATGGAGGATGCTATAAACATCTGCTTAACAATCTCTAATGCCTGAGAAGAAGAGTCCCATAAAATTGTTGGAACTGAAACGCCACGGCTTTATTTCTTGAGAGACAGCATGTGTGGACCTCATTCTCTTTGGAAGCACTTCCTGGGAACCAAACACTAGAAAGAGATTGTGTCTCAACTGCATTTTAGTATTCTGACTGCAAACCTATAATCAGAAAGGCAGAAAAAGTACATTAAAAGCCTCATGTTGATCCATCAGGCTTTTTAAGGTCACAGACACAGAAATGGAGTGGTAAAACAGAGGTAATTATCTTACTGTGATAACAGAGGAGAAATAAACAGGAAAACATTTTTTTTTTAAGGGTAGGTATGTGCTAAGTAAGCAGATTGCAAAGAAGTCACCACCCTTGGGACTTTGTATTCATCAAGGCAATAAAAGTCAGAGATTTCAACCAGTGGTGCAGTCTTTCAAATCAGGTACCACATCAATACAATTGTTAAAATACAGTTCTCTTGGGACAATTTGCATGTTTTGCATTCAAATTAAACCAAGAAATTACTGGTAGAATCTTATGAGGTAATAAGACTCATTTTTCACCCAAGGTTAGGTCTTAGTCCAATGAATGTATCAAGCCACAGATTTTTTTTCTGCATAGGAGACTAAATTGTGAGGATGCATGGAATAGAAGACAGTAAATGCTTGATTTAAAACAAAACATAAGTTATAATAATGGAAATAAACATTCACTTCAGGTGCTATATTAAGTCTAATCATAGTCATTAGGTCAAACAGGTACACGTCTTGGCACTAATCCTTTACTCTGTTCACAACTTTCTCAGCTTTGGTGATTCTATAAATTTTCGAACTCAGAACACTTACTTCAACTCTGTGACACCCAGGAAAACAAACAGTTTTTATGTACTTGTTTGCATATAGCAAGTATTGTTTTCTTGAATCAGTTTATTTAATTTTTGCTAACTCAATTTTCCTTAAGCTATTGCTGAAGTTGCTCACAAAATATTTATGAACAGATAAACTCATTAACTCAGGTTAAAAAATTAATGCATTGAAGGAACAACTGTGGCAAAAGAAACAAATTTTCTTAAGTTCAAAAGAAAGTGTTTATCACTTTGTTCTTCTTTGTTTTTAACTCCTTTTAAGGGCAACCTGGGGGAACGTTTTTTGCATGGGTTAGGGAATCATTACTGAGTTAATCCGCTTGTTCAGTGAAACCAAGAAAGGCATTTTCTATTTGGCCCTGTTAATATCATTTTTTCTCCTCATTTCTGAACAAGAGAGTGACTTCTTACCTCTACTTTGGAAAAACATTTGAATAGGAGTTTGTCTTATTCATTGAATCACAGTCTTATTGTGAATCTTCTATACTATATAGATTTCCACTGTTGAAGTATTTCTAGAAAAAATTAAAATATATTCCTTAGTAAACATATCTAGTCACAGACCCTTTACAACATATTAAGCCAGCCTTTGACTCACATGAATTTATATTTATAACATTTGTGAAGGAAAGAAAATGCAAGGTATAAAATACACATTCACGCCTTTTGTGCACTTAGAGAGGCAATCTGTTTGCGTTCTAATAGGCCACTTGCTTCCTATCTCTTTACATATATAGGCCAGAATTATCTTTGGAAGATTACAGTCCTCCCTTGGTATCTGGGGCAGAGGGGGGAAGGGAGAGGTGGTGGGTTGGTTCTGGGATCCCCCATGGGTAGCAAAACCCATGGAGGCTCAAGCCCCCTATATAAAATGATGTAATACTTGTATATAATTTAGCCACATCCTTCCATATGCTCTGAATCATCTCTAGATTACCTATAATACCTAACACAATATAAATGCTATGTAAAAAGTTATAAATAGTCTGTAAATACTATGTAAATAGTTGGAGCAAATTCAAGTTTTAATTTTTGGAACTTTATGGAATTTTTCCCAAAAATATTTTCCATCATCTTCAGTTGGCTGAATCCACAAATGTAGAACCTGCTAATAAAAAGGCCAACGGTACTCATGTCAGTCCTGGCTCATAAACTTCTGATGGAATTTCTGAGGGCTACAGATAAAGTTGAAATGTTTAATATGGCAGTCAAGGCCCTCCAAGATTTGGTTCCAGCTTTCTGACTTTCCTTTCCCTACAATTATCCACAGGTGAATTGTAACATTTCCTATGAATTAGGGTCTGTGTTAAGCTCTTCAACTTATATCTCATAACAACCCTATGAAGTAGATGCTCTTATTATCAACATTTTACAGAAAAATATACTGAGACTCAAAAAGATTAAGTAACTTGTGGCGGGCACCCAAGAAGCCATGACAGAGCCTGGCGGAGGGCTCTGCCGGCGGGGCTCGGGCTCTGGCCATGCCTGCCGCCTGCTCCTGTGTCCCGGGGACCGGCTGATGCCCGTCTGCCCTTGCCCGTCTCTTTGGTGTGGAGTGCCGTTTCTCCCTCAGTCTCCACCCATCCTTCAAGACCCAGTTCAAATGCTCCTGCCTCTCAGAAATCTTCTAATCCCTATTCCTCTCACCTGCATTTGGGGTTTCCCTCCTTTATGCTAAGGCATTTCACTCCTTTGCTCAAGAAACACCTGTCTCTTCTACAGTGCCTGGACGGCACTGTCTCCTTTTCCAGTATATCCCCCAAGTCTTCCACAAAGCTTGTGATTAGTTGGTGTCCAGTAGATTTTGTTGAGGTTTATTGAACATGACCTCTCTTGGAATGGGTTTCCCTTGGGGCTCAACCCGTAAAGAATCCACCTGCAATGCTGGAGACCTGGGTTCGCTCCCTGAGTTGGCAAGATCATTGTGTGTGTGTGTGTGTGTGTGTGTGTGTGTGTGTGTGTGTGTGTGTGTGTGTGTGTGTGTGTGTGTGTGTGTGTGTGTGTGTGTGTGTGTGTGTGTGTGTGTGTGTGTGTGTGTGTGTGTGTGTGTGTGTGTGTGTGTGTGTGTGTGTGTGTGTGTGTCTGGGCGTGTGTGTGTGTGTGTGTGTGTGTCTGTGTGTGTGTGTGTGTCTCTCTCTCTGGGTGTGTGTGTGTGTGTGTGTCTGTGTGTGTGTGTGTGTGTGTGTGTGTGTGTGTGTGTGTGTGTGTGTGTGTGTGTGTGTCTGGGTGTGTGTGTGTGTGTCTCTCTCTCTCTGGGTGTGTGTGTGTGTCTCTCTCTCTGGGTGTGTCTGTGTGTGTCTGTGTGTGTGTGTCTCTGTGTGTGTGTGTGTGTCTCTCTCTCTCTGTGTGTGTGTGTGTGTGTCTCTGTGTGTGTGTGTGTGTCTCTCTCTCTGGGTGTGTGTGTGTGTGTTTGTGTGTGTGTCTCTGGGTGTGTGTGTGTGTGTGTGTGTGTGTGCCCTGGTGTCGGGAGGCGTTAGCTTCATGCCCAGCGGACAGGACGGACAGAGGAGCCTGAAGGCCACGGTCCGCAGGGTCGCGACGAGCCGGGCAGCTCTGACGCGACTGAGCAGGCACTCACGCAGGTGGTGCAGTGAAAATCTCTCCCTCAGGCAATGAGTTCTGATCCTGGCTTCTCCTCTCCTTACCTGAGCGGTCTCACGTGCTTCGTGGCAGCCTCACTAAGGTCATTAATACAATGTGGATGCTAAACAATGCCGTGCGGGGGCATTCTAAGGACCACGGTTTCTCACACACACGGTCATACTGTGTTAAATGACAGCCATGGTCATTAAGTGCGCACTAGTCTCCTGAGCACGTTTTTACCATAGGTCTCTTCTTTTCTCCTCCAACTCGCTCCCCTTTGGTACCACCTTCTCTACCTCATGCAATAGCGCCCTCATCCCCGTAAGTACTTCACCCCAAACTAGAAGCCTTCCAGGATTCCTTTCATTCCCGCATAACCAATAAAATTGCAGATTATATTGAGGTTGCTTCTCAAAAGTATCTAGCATCTGTCTACCTCTGTTTATCACTACTACCATCACCCTATCCCAAACACAGTTTCTCTTGTCTGGCTCTCTAAAATGACCTCAAAACAGGTTTTCCTGTTTTCACTTGGGCCCCTTCAATACATTCTCCACACAGCATCTAGTGACTTTTTTAAATGTAAATCTAATCAGACCACTCTTGGCTTGAAGTCACCAGTGGCTCCACACCCATCCTCAGAATAAAATCCAGACCCTGCAGGATCCAGCCACTGTTATCCTTCTGACCCTGATACCACTCTTCTCACTTGTTTTCTTACTGCTCCTCAAACATTTTGAGTTTGTGTCCAATTCTGAGAGCCCTAGCTTTCCTATGTCCCTTAAAGATGTTTTTGCATGAGTTGTTTTCAGTGGCTAGAGTGCTTTACCTTCTAGACTTTACATAGCCATCTCCTAGACATTCAGTCTTCAACTTAAATGTCACTATCATATTTTATAAATATAATTTGTGTATATTATAGTGAAAAAGTGAAGTCTCTCAGTCCAGCTCTTTGTGACCCCATGGACTGTAGCCTACCAGGCTCCTCACAAGAACAATTATTTGTTTGCTTGTCAACTAAACTTTAAGTTTCATGAGAGCAGGAACCTTGTTTTTCTTGTTGAAAACTGTTTCCTAACAGGGTTAAACTATTAAGATGTGGCAGATAACTTTTGAATAACAATGTTAATAAATTTGAATGATAAATAATAAATAAATAATGAATCTAAATAATAGGAATCTACATTAGCATAGAACAACTACAAGATAGTCACATTTATACATTCAACAAACATTGATTAAATGCTGCTATGGAATTATGGTATCAGAGGTGAGGCACAAGGTCATCCCTCAAGGAGCTGAGTTGCCTTATGTTTTTATTATAGCAATTAATTAATATTAGGACTTTTTATAATAAGAAAGAATGTATTCTTTATGTTATTCTCCTACTTTTCACCTTTCCCATCCTTATTGCCCATGTGACCCAGTGGGAGGGTAGGCAGTTTAACAGGATAAAGCAGCCTTTAGACTTGGACACGCCTTTTCCCCCAGCCACCCGTCTGTATATAAGCAGCAGGTTATCTATAACCTATTTGGGTCTTCTTTCTTCATCTATAAGAGAAGGAAGATAACAATGCCTCTCTGGCAGCATTCCTTTGATATTTAAATGAGTTAACATCTACGAAGCCCTTTCCCTAACTTTTTTATTTGGCTGATCATCAATCTGATCCCATGATTTCCTCTAGATAAAAACCATGGTTGAAATATATTTGCATCTTCTAAAAAATCCTGTATCTGAGTGGTATAATAGTGTAATGATTGAGTGTATAGGACCCCAGGGCGGACCGCCTCTGTTGGATTACCAGCTGGGTAAATATGAGCAAGTTATTCAGTTTCTCTATGCTGCGATTTCCCTTCAGTGAAGGACGGCAGTAGCTGTACCCACCTTACAGGATTGCTCCAAGGGTTAAATGAAGCCTTTAGAATAGTGTTAAGCACACAGCAAACATTCAGTAAAGGTTAGTTACCATTCTGGTATTCATTGCTGTGTTAACAAACCACCTTTACTTAATGATATAAAGCAAGAACCATTTTATTATGCTTCTGGATTCTGTGGATCAGGGACTTGGAAATGTGTCCTGTGGATAGCTTATCTCTGCTCCACAATGTCTGAAGCATCAGTTGGGAAGTGAAGGGTGACTCAATAGCTGGAGGCCGGAATCATCTGAAGACCTCCTCACTCACAGGCCTGGCAGTTTATGCTGGCTATTGGCTGGGAGCTCCAGGGGCTGTTGGTCTGAACACGCACACAGGGCCTCTCCAAGTGGGTACTTGGTTTCTCCCTGCATGGTGGCTGGCTTTCGTGACTCAGTGTCCCAAAAGACAGGAATTGGAAATTGAGAGTTTCTGAAGGTGTTGGCCCAGAAATTGGCACAGCATCACTTTCTTTGTCTTCTGGTCAAAGAAGTCACAAGTTCCTCCCAAATTCAAGGGAAAGGGACATAGACATCACCACCTAATGAGGATATCAATGGCATGGTGTATAATGAGATCATGTGGGTGTGGTGTATGGTGGTGGCCATCCTTGGAAAATAATACTAATAGGTATACTAATGAGTATACTAAGGGTATATTAATGTTATACCCTGATAGTCATAAAAATATTTTAGCCCTGCTGGACCCAAAAGTTGAGATAAGAGGAATGAGAAGAGAGAAAGGGAAGGTAAGCACTAGCCATCCATAGACCATCACATGGAGAAGGAAACAGCAACTCACACCAGTATTCTTGCCTGAAAAATCCCATGGACAGAGGAGCCTGGCGGGCTACAGTTCAAAGGGTCACAAAGAGTCAGTCACAACTAAGCGACTAACACACACAGACAATCACAACTTAGAAATTTTAGTCCAGTGGGCAGATGATAGAACATGACTAAAAGAGAGGAAGTGACTTTTCCCAAGTCACACAATAGGCAGAAGCACCAGCTTGTTTCTATTTCCAATTAGCCACATACTTGGAAAAGTAACAAAAAAGCACTTGAAAGGGGAAGAAATAAAAAGATGGTGAAGAGAGGAGAAAGAACTAGAGAAGGTCACAGAGAGGAAATGAGAAGGAAAAACAAGGAGAGAGCTGTCAACAGCATTCTCTCTTTGAGACCCTACTGATTCTTTGGTTGCATTACACACAGCACAATGCTTCTAGGAAAATGTGAGCCCTGGAACAACACTGGCAAAATCCTTACCACTGGACAGCCTCCTTTATAGTTGGCTCAAATGCCAAATTTAACTAGTAGGAGTAATCTTCTTTCTCCTTTTTAAAAAAAATTATTTTTTTTTAACTTGGGTGTTTGGTATGATTTTCTTTCCTCCCTAACCTTGAGAATAGACTCTGAGCTGGAGAAGTTAATTGCAAGTGGAAATTTACCAAGTTGTGACTGTAGCAGATACCTCTTTCTTCCTATTATTCCCTGTTATCTTCTTTTCCTTGTTGCCAGAACCAAACTTCCAAGTCCCTGTCATCAACTTCCTGTAAACCTAGCCCCTACCCCACCCCTCCAAGTCGATTTCTCCCCATGCCGCCACTGTGTTTCTGGTTACATACTCTGCATTTGATTTGGGATCCTATTCAGTCTGGTGTTTGGATTCAAATTAGGGCTCTAAGCTCTCAAGGACAGAGTCCATTCTGGGTTGGTGCTTTGCAGAGCCCGTGTATGTAAAGGCAATATCCGTGGTGGAATCCCCAGGCTGGTCCTTCAGTCACTCAGCTGCCTCGCCTTCATGCTCCTCTGTTCCACCACACAGAACTCTGCTCTGAAAGCAATCCAGAGAAGTTCACCTGCTTTTTAAACCTACATCAACATGAAGGCACCAACTTTTCTACTGGAAGGCTTCTTTTATAGCTGGCTCAAATGTCAAATTAAATTAGTAGAAGTAATCCTTTTTCTCTTTCTTGTATACTTAATGATGCTAGAGACCAACAGCCACCAAAGCTAATGTAATAGAAATTCTTCTAACTAATTAAGCAGATCTTCCCTCCTTCTTCTCCAAAATAATGGTCCAAATTTCTTATTCTTGTTAGTTAATCAAGCAGTCACCAATATTAATATCTATGACATGCCAGGTTCATTGGGAATACAAATATGATTAAAGTAAAATCTCTGCTCAACTAGAGTTTATAGTATAGTGAAATTATAAGCTTAGAGACCATGGACTGGGATCAGGGAGTCTGTGAACTCCAAAAATTACTTGTAAAGCTTTGGGGAGTATGTGTACTTTTCAGAGTGCAGGGTAAATAACCGTTACCTGATTCTAATCAGGGACCAATGCACAAAGCATGAAAGCCCACCGAGACAGAGATAATAGTCCCAAGCAAGTGTCACATTCATGACCACAGACAAAAGAAAAGGAAGGGTGGGGTTTGCTGTGTGTAGTCTCAGTAGAGAAGAGGTCAGGGTCTAGTCCAAGAAGGACTGTGCAGAGGAAATGATGGCTCACCACCTGTTGGTGAGTACCTGATACCGAAAAGACATATCTGGCTCCTGGGCTGGAGAAGGAAGCTGGTCACCAACAGAGGTACAACTTTGAAAACTCTACTCAAGGGAAGCCCTTCATTGTTATTTAATCCACTTTGGGAACCTCTTTTTCATACTTTTAAAGCTGTGTCATTTTCATTATTATTCTCAGAACACATTTCAACTTGTCCATGTGCCTCTTCATTCATTAGCCTAGGACCAAACTGGTGAGTTACATAATGCAAACATAATACATGCTTTACTGAAGGACACTTTCCTCTTGACCTCAGTCTGGCACAATTTGGCAAAAAGACTATAAATTAATTTTAAAAATGATTTGCATAGTACTTGCACATTCAATTTAAGATTATTTTGCACTAAAAATGTTATTATTATCTTCCAAAATTTGCCATCCTTTGGAGTTTTCCATTGCTGATATATGTACCATATAAAAGATATATAATAAATGTGTATAAATTATATATATATATATTACCATTTGTACAAGCTTTCTTTTTAGTAATTAAAAATATAAAGAAATTAAAAATTTTGGAAAAAAGCAAAAGGTGACCATTGAGGTAATCAACTTTGTGACATAAATTGTATCTCATTGATAGTTTATTTTTTTTTCATTGATAGTTTAGATAATATGATTCTCTCACTTTATTGAGAATATCAAGGAGAGACCATGGTTGGATGAATAACAAGCTAGAGTAAAGATTGGCCAGAGAAATATCAACAACCTCAGATAAGCAGATGATACCTCTCTGATGGCAGAAACTGAAAAGGAACCGAAGAGACTCTTGATGAGGATGAAAGAAGAGAATGAAAAGATTGGCTTAAAACACAACATTTAAAAAATTAAGATCATGGCATCCAGTCCCTTCACTTCATGACAAATATATGGGGGAAAGTGGAAACAGTGACAGATTCATTTTCTTGGGCTCCAAAATCACTGCAGACAGTGACAGGAGCCACAAAATTAAAAGACGCTTGCACCTTGGAAGGAAAGCCATGAAAAATATAAAGAGCATGTTGAAAAGCAGAGACATCACTTTGCTGAAAAGTTCAGTTCAGTTCAGTCACTCAGTCATACCCTATTCTTGTGACCCCAAAAGGAGTGCAGCACACCAGGCTTCCCTGTTCATCACCAACTCCCAGAGCCTACTCAAACTCATGTCCATCGCGTCGGTGATGCCATCCAACCATCTCATCCTCTGTTGTTCCCTTCTCCTCCCACCTTCATTTTCCCCAGCATTAGGGTCTTTTCCAATGAGTTCTTTGCATCAGGTGTCCAAAGTATTGGAGTTTCAGCTTCAGCATCAGTCCTTCCAATGAATATTCAGAACTGATTTCCTTTAGGATGGACTGGTTGGATCTCCTTGCAGTCCAAGGGACTCTCAAGAGTCTTTTCCAAAACCACAGTTCAAAAGCATCAATTCTTCAGTGCTCAGCTTTCTTTATGGTCCAACTCTCACAGCCATACATGACTACTGGAAAAGACATAGCTTTGACTAGACAAGCCTTTGTTGGTAAAGTAATGTCTCTGCTTTTTAATATGTTGTTTAGGTTGGTCATAGCTTTTCTTCTAAGGAGCAAGGGTCTTTTAATTTCATGGCTGCAGTTACCATCTGCAGTGATTTGGAGCCCCCCAAAATAAAGTCTCTCATTGTTTCCATTGTTTCCCCATCTATTTGACATGAAGTGATGGGACCAGATGCCGTGATCTTAGTTTTCTGAATGTTGGGTTTTAAGCTAACTTTTTCCACTTTCCTCTTTCACTTTCATCAAGAGGCTCTTTAGTTCTTCTTCACTTTCTGCCATAAAGATGGTGTCATCTGTGTATCTGAGGTCTGAGGTTATTGATATTTCTCCTGGCTGACCAAGGTCTGTATAATCAAAACTATGGTTTTTCCAGTAGTCATGTACAGATGTGAGAGTTGGACCATAAAGAAGGCTGAGCACCAAAGAATTGATGCTTTCAAATTGTGGTGCTGGAGAAGACTCTTGAGAGTCCCTTGGACTGCAAGGAGATCAAACCAGTCAATCCTAAAATAAATCAATCCTGAATATTCATTGGAAAGACTGATGCTGAAGCTCCAATGCTTCAGCCACCCGATCCCTAGAGATGACTCATTGGAAAAAGATCCTGACTCTGGGAAAATTGAAGGCAAAAGTAGTAGCAGGTGGCAGGGGATGAAATGGTTAGATAGCATCACCAACTAATGGATATAATTTGAGCAAACTCCAGGAGATAGTTCATGATCTGAGTTCCAGTCAGGTTATTGCAAAATTCAGACTTTAATTGAAGAAAGTAGAAAAAACCACTAGGCCATTCAGGTATGACCTAAAACAAATCCCTTACAATTATATGGTGAAAGTGACAAATAAATTCAAGTGATTAGATCTGACAGAGTACCTGAAGAAATATGGACAAAGGTTCTCAACATTGTACAGGAGGCAGGGATCAAAACTATCTCCAAGAACAAGAAACACAAAAAGTCAAAATAGTCATCTGAGGAGGTGTTACAAATAGCTGAAAAAAGAAGAGACACGAAAGGCAAAGGAGAACAGGAAAGATATACTCATCTGAATGCAGAGTTCCAAAGAGGAGCAAAGAGAGATAAGAAAGCCTTCCTGGGTTTGATCCCTGGGTTGGGAAGATCTCCTGGAGAAGGGAAATGCTACCTGCTCCAGTATTCTAGCCTGGATAATTCCATGGCTGTATAGTCCATGGGGTCACAAAGAGATGGACACGACCAAGGGATTTTCACTTCACTCCTAAGTGAACATTGCAAAGAAATAGAGGAAAACAAGAGAATGGGAAAGACTAGAGATCTCTTCAGGGAACATTTCATACAAAGATGGTTGCAATAGAAGATAGAAATAGTATGGACCTAATAGAAGAGGAAGAATATTAAGAAGAGTTGCTAAGAATACACAGAAGGACTATATACATAAAAGATATTAATGACCAGGATAACCACAATGGTGTGGTCCATCACCTACAGCCAGACATCCTGGAGTGCAAAGTCAAGTGGGCCTTAGGAAGCATCACTACAAACAAAGCTAGTGGAGATGATGGAATTCCAGCTGAGCTATTTCAAGAATCCTAAAAGATGATGCTGTTAAAGTGCTGCACTCAATATGCCAGCAAATTTGGAAAACTCAGTAGTGGCCACAGGACTGGAAAAAATCAGTTTTCATTTCAATTCCAAAGAAGGGTAATGCCAAAGAATATTCAAACACCACATAGTTGCACTCATTTCATATACTAGCAAGGTAATAAAAATTCTTCAAGCTAGGCTTCAACAATATGTGACTCGTGTACTTCCAGATGTATAAGCTCATTTTAGTAAAGGCAGAGGAACCAGAGATCAAACTGTCAACATCCACTGGATCACAGAAAAAGCAAGAGAATTCCAGAAAAATATCTGCTTAATTAACTATACTAAAGCTTTTGACTGTGTAGATCATTCTTAAAGAGATGGGAATACCAGACTACCTTACCTGCCTCCTGAGAAACCTATATGCAAATCAAGAAGCAACAGTTAGAACCGAACATGGAACAATGGACTGGTTCAAAATTAGGAAAGGAGTACATCAAGGACTGTATATTGTCACCCTGCTTATTTAATTTCTATGCAGAGTATATTATGCAAAATGCTGGGCTGGATGAATCACAAGCTGGAATCAAGATTGCCAGGAGAAATATCAATAACCTCAGATATGCAGATGACACCACCCTTATGGCAGAAAGTGAAGAGTAACTAAAAAACCTCTTGATGAGGGTGAAAGAAAAGAGTGAAAAAGTTGGCTTAAAACTCAACATTCAGAAAACTAAGATCATAACATCCAGTCCCATCACTTCATGACAAATAGATGGGGAAACAATGGAAACAGTGAGAGACTTTATTTTCTTCGACTCCAAAATCACTGCTGTCTGTGACTGCAGCCATGAAATTAAAAGACAATTGTTCCTTGGAAGAAAAGCTATGACAAACCTAGGCAGTTATATTAAAAACCAGAGACATTACTTTGTTGACAAAGGTCCATATAGTCAAAGTATGTATGTATGTAGTAGTATGTATGTATGTATGTAGTATGTATGTAGTCATGTATGGATGTGAGAGTTGGACCATAAAGAAGGCTAAGCACCAAAGAATTGGCACTTTCAAACTGTAGTATTGGAGAAGACTCTTGAGAATCCCTTGGACTGCAAGGAGATCAAAGCAGTCAATTGTAAAGAAATCAACCCTGAATATTCATTTGAAAGACTCATGCTGAAGCTGGAGCTCCAAAACTTTGGCCACCTGATGGAAAGAGTCCACTCATTAGAAAAAGACCCTGATCCTGGGAAAGATTGGAGGCAGGAGGAGAAGGGGACAACAGAGGATGAGATGTTTGGATGGCATCACCGACTCAATGGACATGAGCTTGAGCAAACTCCAGGAGACAGTGAAGGACAGGGAAGCCTGGCATGCTGCAGTCCATGGGTTGCAGAGTCGGACATGACTGAGCAACTGAACAACAAGAAGACAACCTTATTATTGTGAGAGAACACATCATATTTTTTACAAACAGATAAGATCAAAGCAAAGCACAATGATGGATGCAGGTTAGATCGAATTATTCTGCTTTTATCCAAAGACTGCTGAAATAATCATCAAGTAAATGGCAATGTGTGACATCTAGAATAAGAAGCAGATTAGAGTGAGTTCCTTTGCATGAATATATTGGGTGTTTCAGAAGGAGTAACATTAAAGAAAGCATCTCATCAAATATACCATTCTGTCAGTATGACAGCAGAATCTAAAAATAATTTTAGTTCTTGCTTCTTAACCATCTAGTCTTAATGGTTTCATAACCTTTGTCACACCCTCAGAAACTAAATTTATTAGAATGTATTTAAGTCATTAAACATTTACTGAACACATAATAATAGCAAGATGCTGTGCTAAGCTTTGCAGAGGATACAACTATGATTAAGAAATGATCCTTCCCTTAGGGAAGTTATAGAATGTAGATAGAATCATATATTTACAAGCAGCTGTAATTTAAGGCTGAAACTATCAACTGCATAATAGTAAGAAACTCAAAATGCTAGGGAAGCCAAAATGAAGAAGAGAGTAGTTGAAGTTGCAAAGCCTGAGAAGGGTCTCACAAAGAGGGAAGAATCTGAACTGGGCCAGGAAGGTGTAAGATGACATCAAGCAAAGAAGGGGATAAAGTCACTTTAGGCCCAGCATGTAGCAAGAGACAGAGAGAAAGACATTATAAGACATATGCTGGGAAAAGAAAAGGAACAGTTTGTTTAGAACAAGTATCCTGAGCAAGAATAGAAAGCAATACATCTAGAAAATTATCTTAAAGGAAGAAATTTGAGTATTAAATACACAGCAAGGAATTTAATCTTTCCCAATATGTATAGCGTGTGATTTGGGATTGGGGATGGGAGTTTTTGAACAAAAGTAATAGCATGAAAGTTTATAGAGACCACTGGGGAGGTTATTAGAATGGGCAAGTGGAAATTAGGCACTAGACAAAGATGAGACTGGACTGAGATTACTGATGAAAGAAGGAGACATTGGCAAGATAATAGTCTCCAAAGAAAGTTAATTAGAATGAGCCTCAAAAACCTTCTGGCATGAATCCTGATATACAAGGTAGAAAAAACTAGGCAGTATAGATGTTGCACTAGACCAGGAGCTCAGCAAATATAGATTCTCTGAAGCAGAGCAGTTAGGTGGCATTGCATTTAATCATGAAAGTCAATTTGATGGGCAAAGAGAGTTCCACCAAACTTATCTAAAGTTGGGAAGGATAAGATTAATCAGGTAGATTATTAAGTGATTATATTTGATTAATCTACTCTTCTTGGAAAATAATTGCATCTAAAAATGTTATCTGATTGGAGAGCATTTTAAGTAAACCCACTTGAAAAATTTGGTACTTGCTTGCACATTGTTTGAACACTTATGAATGCAAGAGATTACCATAATAGACGTCAAAAACCCAGGCTCAAATCTTGCTGTCATCAACTAAATTTGTAATTCTGAACAGCTACTTAAACAATAATTGTTACTTTCTTCATCTGTAATATGTTGACAATAATACCTACCTAATCTGATTATTGGGCTTCGCAGATGGGTCCAGTGGTAAAGAACACACCTACCAATGCAGCAGACTTTAGAAACACAGGTTTCTTCCTGGGTTGGGAAGATCCCCTGGAGGAGGGCATGTCAACGCACTGCAGTATTCTTGCCTGGGAGAATCTCAAGGACAGAGGAGCTTGGCAGGCTATAGTTCATAGAGTCACAAAGAGTTGGACACAACTGAAGCAACTTAGCATGCATGAAATCTGATTATTATGACAATAAGAGGAGACTGAGTGTAGAAATACCTGGAACAAAGAAAGGCAGTGATATTATTTTTCTGCTTTTTTGCTTGTTTTCCTTTTAATGCACGTGCATTGAAGTGGCATAAGCCCAAGTTTATGCTTGGGCATTTTGTAGTTTTGTTGGATTCTGAGATATCATTCTGGCCACATGATCAAGCTTTCCATTTTAAGTTGGTAAGTGTGCAAATTAGAATCTTATTTAGAAGGTTCTAAATAAGAAGCTTTATTTAGCCCACCATTTCATCCACATCTCACTTGTTTATTCTCAATGTCAAAACTTTTAAAATTCGGTGTGTCTAGCCATGCATTCTGAGAGTTTTGAAATGGAGAGGTCAAAGCAGCCTGGTGAGCAAGCTCCTTTGAACATGGATGTAGTGAGGATATGGCAACCTTCAAGCATCAAAGGAAGGTATTTCAAACAGAATGAGAACCATCCAAGGCAGTAGGGGCAGGACACTTCTCACTTGGAAACGCTGACCTACTTCTAATAATGGGAGAGACAGATTAAAAGAGAAGAGGATTACTAGCAAATCTTCACTGGGGAAAGAAAAGAGACAGCAGGGTTAACATGTAAGTCTATTTCTCTTATTCTCCTGAAATAAATTCAGAACTAGAGAATCAAGATGCCTGTTCATGTGTCTTCCTGTCTGTGACTGCCCAGTTAGGCTGCTGCTGGAGTTATGCCAAGTCCAATCAGCCAAGCCCACATCAGCTAACCAACAGAAAGGTATCATACCTGAAATTAAATTTACTTGGATAATCCTCATAGATGTTATAATAAAACTCTAAAAGAGGCAATGTAACATGAAGTTAGAAGTAAAAGTTCTACAATTGCCTACCTGGGTTCATATCTGGGCTTCATCACTTACTATGTGACTTCTAGGGCTTAATCTTTTTGTACCTTGGTTTCTTCATCTGTAAGACAGTGGTGATAATAATACTACATATATGTAATAGGATTTGTTGTGACAAAAGAATTAGTATACATAAATTACTCATTGAATGGGATGTACTGCTGATGCAAGATAAAGAAGCATGGGTAATGATGATCTTCAAACTTTATTTTAGTATTATGTTTTGTTATTATACAAAATTTTAAATGGAACTTCAAGGAAGTAGCTAACCCCTTGATCTCTGGAGATAGCCTGTTGAGCAAAAAAGAGGGAAAAACAAGACTTGCAGAGGGGAGAAATAAAAACCATAAATATGGTCTCTGGAAAATCCCAGGTGGCCTTGTTGGCCTCCCTGGAGTTCTATGAATGACACCTACTATCATATATGATAAGAAAGGCAAGAGCATGATTAAAGAATAGACCCCAGACCACTTGCTTCACACTTTCTGCAGGGCAACACCGTGGATATCTATCTGAGAGTAATTGAGCTACAGCCTTAGAGAAGTGAGCACCAGTTCCAGCTCAGTCATTATCTATAAGTAATAAATTCAAAAACAAAACAGTATCTTCCTAGATCGGGTATTTTAACACAGGCTTTGTCTTAACCAAAGAAGCCACCTGTAAACATGATAAATAATAAAAGGCAACCAGGAAAAAAAAAAAAAAGGCAACCAGAAAGGTAGAAGGACATTTTGCACCAGAAGACACAGAATCACCATTCACTGACCTACTGGCAACCCTAGCCATGGCCTGTGTGAAGGAGTGAAGGTGTATATGAAATGTTTTATAACCATGCATTATTCATTCATCTCCTCAATACACATTTTTAAGTATCTATGATACACTGCACATGTTAGATTCTTATGCTGATGATTCCTGGCTGAGGAATTACACAGCTCAGCTAAGCAGAGCATAATACTGCACTCTGTGGGCAAACATGGAGATTTCACCTGGAAGGAGAAACTGTAGAATTCTAGATAAATGACCAGCCTAGACATATGTGACTATAAAATGGGAAAAGACAACAATAGTTATCCATTCTTCCTGGACTGGTAGGATGAATCATTTTCATAATTATTTTAAAAAATACTTATAACTCTAAGAATATTTACAGATAAAATTTTGTTTATAACTTTCCCAAAAACTCTATGCATAGGCAATACTTTTTCAGCCACATCTAAGACATTTTTATCCACTGGAGTCACAACGTTGAGGCCTTTTAGCCTGATTCTGAAACTGTATTTACATTTGCTATTTAATTTAAACAAAGCTTAAAACCCTCCAAACTCTTGTGGTGTTCTGTCAATGACTCTGTGGAATATGATTTTGGTTCAACTCTAAACTGCCACAAAAAAGCCACCATGGTGAATTTTAGTCAAAGATTGAGCTGGTGTTAAGACCAAGCCCTGTGCCCCCAACAAAAAAAGATCCTCAGATTTCTTCTGGAGCACCCCATTCCACCTCAACAGCCAAAAGCCTGACAAAAATTATATCTAAGAAGTATCTATCATGTTTTAAATTATGCAAGGAATACTAAAGATTAATCCATTTTTCAAGGCCAGCTCAAGTCAACTTTTGTTATTGCAAGTCCTGATTGACTCCGGTGTCACAACCATTCATTTTATATGGTTAGTTAGCTACCATTAGTGTCATTTCTCATTTGGGGTTTTATTTTTCTGACCATAAAAGTAACTTAGAGACAGCATATGATAACAGTTCATTTCTTGTGCTTTGAGTTCAGTCTAAATTAAAATGTTAATTTAAATATAAACTTTCATTTAAAATATAATTTAAAATTATGTCACCTCTTACTTGTGTATTGTGGCAAGTTACCTGTTAACTTCAAATCATAGTGTTGATATGAGAATTAAATAGATAATGTATTTGTTGCCCTTGCACATGGTAGGTACTCATGTTGATGGTGATTATACAAACTGTGGAAAATATATAAAAGTTGTTCAGTCGTTTCTGACTCTTTGTGACCCCATAGACTATACAGTCCATGGAATTCTCCGGGGCAAAATGCTGGAGTTGGTAGCCATTCCCTTCTCCAGAGGGTCTTCCCAACCCAGGGATTGAGCCCAGGTCTCCCGCATTGCAGGTGGATTCTTTACTATCTGAGCCACCAGGGAAACCCAAGAATACTGGGGTGGGTAGCATATCCCTTCTCCAGCAGATCTTCCCGACCCAGGCAGGAATCGAACCAGGGTCTCCTTCATTGTAGGCAGATTCTTTACCAGCTGAGCTACCAGGGAAGCCCCTATATAAACTGTAGAAAATATAGAAAAGACAAAATAAAATCACACATAATCCAATCACCCTGGGGATAAAGCATTATTGAGATTTCAGGGTACATTTCCTTTATCAAAGTGTACATATGAGTATAGATATTTTTTAAATGTGGCCCAACAGAAAAAGAAGTAAAAGGAATCCAGATAGGAAAAGAAGAAGTGAAACTCTCTCTGTTTGCAGATGACATGATCCTCTACATAGAAAACCCTAAAGACTCTACCAGAAAATTACTAGAGCTAATCAATGAATACAGTAAAGTTGCAGGATATAAAATTAACACACAGAAATCTCTTGCATTCCTATACACTAACAATGAGAAAACAGAAAGAGAAATTAAGGAAATGATACCATTCACCATTGCAACAAAAAGAATAAAATACTTAGGAGTATATCTACCTAAAGAAACAAAAGATCTATACATAGAAAACTATAAAACACTGATGAAAGAAATCAAAGAGGACACAAACAGATGGAGAAATATACCGTGTTCATGGATTGGAAGAATCAATATTGTCAAAATGGCTATACTACCCAAAGCAATCTATAGATTCAATGCAATCTCTATCAAACTACCAACGGTATTTTTCACAGAACTAGAACAAATAATTTCACAATTTGTATGGAAATACAAAAAACCTCAAATAGCCAAAGTAATCCTGAGAAAGAAGAATGGAACTGGAGGAATCAATCTGCCTGACTTCAGACTCTACTACAAAGCCACAGTCATCAAGACAGTATGGTACTGGCACAAAGACAGAAATATAGATCAATGGAACAGAATAGAAAGCCCAGAGATAAATCCACGAACCTGTGGTCACCTTATCTTCGACAAAGGAGGCAAGGATATACAATGGAAAAAAGACAACCTCTTTAACAAGTGGTGCTGGGAAAACTGGTCAACCACCTGTAAAAGAATGAAACTAGAACACTTTCTAACACCATACACAAAAATAAACTCAAAATGGATTAAAGATCTAAATGCAAGACCAGAAACTATCAAACTCCTAGAGGAGAACATAGGCAAAACTACTCTCCGACATAAATCACAGCAGGATCCTCTATGACCCACATCCCAGAATTTTAGAAACAAAAGCAAAAATAAACAAATGGGACCTAATGAAACTTAAAAGCTTTTGTACAACAAAGGAAACTATAAGCAAGGTGAAAAGACAGCACTCAGATTGGGAGAAAATAATAGCAAATGAAGCAACAGACAAAGGATTAATTTCAAAAATATACAAGCAACTCCTCCAGCTCAACTCCAGAAAAATAAATGACCCAATCAAAAAATGGGCCAAAGAACTCAACAGACATTTCTCCAAGGAAGGCATACAGATGGCTAACAAACACATGAAAAGATGCTCAATATCACTCATTATCAGAGAAATGCAAATCAAAACCACAATGAGGTACCATTACACGCCAGTCAGGATGGCTGCTATCCAAAAGTCTACAAGCAATAAATGCTGGAGAGGGTGTGGAGAAAAGGGAACCCTCTTACACTGTTGGTGGGAATGCAAACTAGTACAGCCGCTATGGAAAACAGTGTGGAGATTTCTTAAAAAACTGGAAATAGAACTGCCATATGACCCAGCAATACCACTTCTAGGCATATACACCAAGGAAACCAGATCTGAAAGAGACACGTGCACCCCAATGTTCATCGCAGCACTGTTTATAATTGCCAGGACATGGAAGCAACCTAGATGCCCATCAGCAGACGAATGGATAAGGAAGCTGTGGTACATATACACCATGGAATATTACTCAGCCGTTAAAAAGAATTCATTTGAATCAGTTCTAATGAGATGGGTGAAACTGGAGCCCATTATACAGAGCGAAGTAAGCCAGAAAGATAAAGACCATTACAGTATACTAACACATATATGTGGAATTTAGAAAGATGGTAACGATAACCCTATATGCAAAAAAAGAAAAAGAGACTCAGATGTATAGAACAGACTTGTGGACTCTATGGGAGAACCCGGGGGTGGGATGTTTCAAGAGAACAGCATCGAAACATGTATATCTAGGGTGAAACAGATCACCAGCCCAGGTTGGATGCATGAGACAAGTGCTCAGGCCTGGTGCACTGGGAGGACCCAGAGGGATGGGGTGGAAAGGGAGGTGGGAGGGGGGACCAGGATGGGGAATACATGTAAATCCATGGCTAATTCAATGTATGACAAAAATCACTGCAATGCTGTAAAGTAATTAGCCTCCAACTAATAAAAATAAATAAAAAAAAAATAAATGTGGCCCAACACTAAGTATGGCTATATAAATTGTTTTTTAAGTTATGATGTAATAGATTTTATTCATAATATTTACTTCATAATATTACAATATAATATTTACTTCCAACTCATGATTTTAAAGGCTGAAAACTAGTCTATCATATGTTTTACATAATTTAGTTCACCCTCTCCAGATTATCAGATTTTTATTTCCATTTTTCATCACTATAAATAATGTAGCAATGAATATCTTTATGTTTAACAACTTTTGTGTGGCTTTGAGGACAGAATGGGGTTCAAGTTCTGGCTCGTGACCTACCAGCTGTGTGACTTGAGCAAGTAACTTAACATTTCTAAGTTTCAGTCCCATTCTTTGTAAAATGATGAAAAGAATAGTACTTGATCTTCATGACTTTTCATGGAATTGAATTGATAATCTGTGTAACATGCTTAGCAATAGAATAAACCCCAAAATATTAGCTACTATGATTATTTTTCATAAGGGGAATTACTGGGCCAAAGTTTGGAAGAGATTAGAGTAGCATATACATAATGAGATCTTCATGGAAAATTGGGGGCTATTCTATATAAAAGGGTTACACTAGGCCTACAGGCCCCAGAATTCTGATTAGGGTTAGTGTAAACAGTAACCTAAACAACTGTGGGCACCTATTGCCTTATCTGTCTGTCTTATGATGTCACGGAATGAAAATATACCCTGGGGGGAGCACAGTGTTTGCAGGGTTACCTTGTGATTTTTAATTATCCCATGGTGTGCTTACGTGGAGCAGTAGGTGGGAGGGTGTCTGTGGGGTTTCTAGAAACAGTGGTCACACTGTGTTCCAAGAGGGGACACACTTGCTCTGCACAAACCCCACTTTAGAGGCTCTAGAAATGAATAGCAGGGGTGGCTCCTTAATTCAGTAAAGGATCAAGTTCAGTAGTGGGAAGGCTGAAAAGAGATGCTTCCATGAGCAGAGCAGGGGGAACAAGGATTTCCCCCTGGAGAAGGGGTAGAGGCCAGGAAGCTGAAGACATGGAGGTTATTATGCAAAATTTGGCAGGGATAATGATTAAGACATCAGGGCATCCTACCCCAACCCAGCTCTGCTCTTCATCCTGTCTTTACCATCTCATCAAAGTATACCATCTTTCACACAGCTGCTCAGACCCAAAGTTTCCACTTTCAATATATCAGAAATCCCTACTGCTCTCTTTCCAAAATATATCTGGAACCCATATCTGTCTTCATCCTGTAGCCCTGATTCAAACCACCATCATCTCTCATCTGGTTACTAGAGCAGCCACCTAACAGGTCTCCCTGTTTCCATGCAGGCCATGCCCCCCTCCCATGTCTACGTTCTATAGAGCTGTCATAATAATCTTTCCAATGCATAACTCAGACCCTGTTACTCTCCTACCTAAAGTCTCCCAGTGACTTTCTCTGCAACTTGAATAACCTTCTATCTCCTAACCCTGGATTATAATTGTATGCTCTCTCCCCAGCCTGCCTCTCTTCCCTTGCCTTAACACCAGCTCTGCAGTCCCATTGGTCTTGCTTCTTTTTCTCTGGAAGGCCACCTCCTTCCTATTTTAGAACCTTTGCATTAACTGGCCCACATACATAAATTTTCTTCTTAATTGTATTATGAATTGTATTATTGTATTATGAATTGTATTATGAATACTTTCCCAAAGATGGAAAATATTGGCTGGCTATCTCAGGGAGTAGAGAGTTTTCTCTCAATGGAAAGTCCCCATTGGAATGAACAGTCATAAAGTAGGTTCCACAGCCTGAAGTGAGAGATCAAATTAAGCACCCTTAGCAATTTCTTCTAACTCTGAGATCCTGCATTTTCTACCATGGCTAGAGTTACTTTCATAATCAGGTGCATGAAATCTTTTGCTCACTTGTTTTTCAAGGAAAATTCTGGAGTCAGGGTGAAGGGTAATTTGGAGAATGGTGCCACCATTTTCATGGAGACAAGTGAGAGACTCTTTTGATAGAACAGATATGAATACAAAGACCAGACTTCAACTGTGCAGTAGGGATTCAGGCACTCCAAAGTCAATCAATAGGAAGTTGGATGGATTTTCAGCCAATGCTCTTCTTGGGGATTAAATAAATTTAGTAGAAAGAAGATTGCTTCTTTTACAAAAGTAATGCTGTGGGCACATGCATAGTATATGCATTTGGAGGTGTCACTTTATTGCCTGAACCTCTTGTAATTGGATATTTCATTTCCAAGATAGCTGTGGCTATCACTGGTACTCCTGTCTATGGCTGTAGAACAGAGACAGCCCAAGCATTCTTACAGAACCAGTTTTACAGCTTTGCCCCTGTTAGCATTATTCTCTGTTCAGCTAAGCTAAAAAATTGATTGCTGAGCTGAAGAATGATAAATGAGAAGAAGGCATGGATCCAGAATTAAACTCTGCACAAGAAGTTCAACCTCCACCTTGCCATGGTGGGACCCTAGGCCAGTTTCTTGTCCCTGCATGCTTCATTATCCATTTGTCAACACAAAGCATTTGCTGAGCCCTTCTACTAAAACTATGCTGGATGACCTCAGGTGTCAGGTCGGCAAGCAGATTGAAGATGCTGTTGATGAACAAAGACACACACAGAAATTGATCTAGAAATAGTGCGGAATCCTACAGAATCTATTCCTAGGAAGTTAAAGAGAGAGAGAAAATGAGAGTGAGAACTCATTTTAATTCAACAAATGTTCATCAAACACCTACTAAAATCAACAAACAAGGCATCATTGAGAATAGTAGGAGAGTGGGGGATACACAAAGTTTAATAATACAGAAGTCTGCTCTCCACAACTAGTAAAGGACATCATCATAGAAACAATTAAGTCAAGGCAGTGCTATCACAGGGACAGAGGGTGAGATGGTTGGATGGCATCACTGACATCACAATCATGGACATGATTGTGAGTAAGTTCTGGGAGTTGGTGATGGACAGGGAAGCCTGGCCTGCTGCAGTCCATGGGGCCGCAGAGTCAGACATGACTGAGCAACTGAGCTGGGTGCTCTCACACTAACTCATGTGTTAATCATTCTAACTATCGGGCTCATGAAGGAAGTAGCGTTGGAGCCAACTTTGGAGAAGCATGAAGGAGGCATTGGAAAGGGGAGAGAGAGAAGCATGAGGTCAAGAACATCTGCTTGGCATCAAATCATCTCCCTTCTGAAGGATGAATATGGCTCTCCTTTTCTGTATCAGGCAATGTGCTAGTCCAGGGATTGTTGTCCAGTTGCTAAGTCGGATCCGACTCTCTGCAACCCCAAGGAATGCAGCACATCAGGCTTCCCTGTCCTTCACTATCTCCTGGAGTTTGCTCAAACTCTTGTCCATTGAGTCAGTGATGCCATCCAAACATTCTCTGTTGCCCTTTTCTCCTCCTGCCCTCCATTTTTCCAAACATTAGGGTCTTTTCCAATCAGTCAGCTCTTTGAATCAGGTGACCAAATTATTGGAGCTTCAGTTTCAGCATCAGTCCTTCCAATGAATTTTCAGGGTTGATTTCCTTTAGAATTGACTGGTTTGATCTTGCTGTCCAAGGGACTCTCAGGAGTCTTCTCCAGCACCACAGTTTGAAAGCATCAGTTCTTCAGTGCTCAGCCTTCTTTATGGTCCAACTTTCACATCCATACATGACTACTGGAAAAACCATAGCTTTGACTATATGGACCTTTGTCAGGAAAAGTGATGTCTTTGTTTTTTTGTTTTTTTCATTTATTTTTATTAGTTGGAGGCTAATTACTTTACAACATTGCAGTGGTTTTTGTTATACATTGAAATGAATTAGCCATGGATTTACATGTATTCCCCATCCCGGTCCCCCCTCCCACCTCCCTCTCCACCCGATCCCTCTGGGTCTTCCCAGTGCACCAGGCCCGAGCACTTGTCTCATGCACCCAACCTGGGCTGGTGATCTGTTTCACCCTAGATAATATACATGTTTCGATGCTGTTCTCTTGAAACATCCCACCCTCGCCTTCTCCCAGAGTCCACAAGTCTGTTCTATACATCTGAGTCTCTTTTTCTGTTTTGCATATAGGGTTATCGTTACCATCTTTCTAAATTCCATATATATGTGTTAGTATACTGTAATGGTCTTTATCTTTCTGGCTTACTTCGCTCTGTATAATGGGCTCCAGTTTCATCCATCTCATTAGAACAGATTCAAATGAATTCTTTTTAATGGCTGAGTAATATTCCATGGTGTATATGTACCACAGCTTCCTCATCCATTCGTCTGCTGATGGGCATCTAGGTTGCTTCCATGTCCTGGCTATTATAAACAGTGCTGCGATGAACATTGGGGTGCACGTGTCTCTTTCAGATCTGGTTTCCTTGGTGTGTATGCCCAGAAGTGGGATTGCTGGGTCATATGGCAGTTATATTTCCAGCTTTTTAAGAAATCTCCACACTGTTTTCCATAGTGGCTGTACTAATTTGCATTCCCACCAACAGTGTAAGAGGGTTCCCTTTTCTCCACACCCTCTCCAGCATTTATTGCTTGTAGACTTTTGGATAACAGCCATCCTGACTGGTGTATAATGGTACTTCATTGTGGTTTTGATTTGCATTTCTCTGATAATGAGTGATGTTGAGCATCTTTTCATGTGTTTTTTTTGCCATCTGTATGTCTTCCTTGGAGAAATGTCTGTTTAGTTCTTTGGCCCATTTTTTGATTGGGTCATTTATTTTTCTGGAGTTGAGCTGGAGGAGTTGCTTGTATATTTTTGAGATTAATCCTTTGTCTGTTGCTTCGTTTGCTATTATTTTCTCCCAATCTGAGGGCTGTCTTTTCACCTTGCTTATAGTTTCCTTTGTTATGCAAAAGCTTTTAAGTTTCATTAGGTCCCATTTGTTTATTTTTGCTTTTATTTCTAAAATTCTGGGATGTGGCTCATAGAGGATCCTGCTGTGATTTATGTCGGAGAGTGTTTTGCCTATGTTCTCCTCTAGGAGTTTTATAGTTTCTGGTCTTACATTTAGATCTTTAATCCATTTTGAGTTTATTTTTGTGTATGGTGTTAGAAAGAAATCAAAGAGGACACAAACAGATGGAGAAATATACCGTGTTCATGGATTGGAAGAATCAATATTGTCAAAATGGCTATACTACCCAAAGCAATCTATAGATTCAATGCAATCCCTATCAAACTACTAACGGTATTTTTCACAGAACTAGAACAAATAATTTCACAATTTGTATGGAAATACAAAAAACCTCGAATAGCCAAAGTAATCCTGAGAAAGAAGAATGGAACTGGAGGAATCAATCTGCCTGACTTCAGACTCTACTACAAAGCCACAGTCATCAAGACAGTATGGTACTGGCACAAAGACAGAAATATAGATCAATGGAACAGAATAGAAAGCCCAGAGATAAATCCACGAACCTATGGTCACCTTATCTTCGACAAAGGAGGCAAGGATATACAATGGAAAAAAGACAACCTCTTTAACAAGTGGTGCTGGGAAAACTGGTCAACCACCTGTAAAAGAATGAAACTAGAACAGTGTCTTTGTTTTTTAGTATGGTGTCTAGGTTTGTCATGGCTTTTCTTCCAAGGAAAAATGTGAGAAAAATAGACCCAATTTCTCTCTTCATGTACCTCATCACTTAGCAGTGAATATTAATAAAACTATTAATAAAGTAATTCCATTAATAAACACAAAGTGGGAACATGGATCAGTTCAGTTTAGTTCAGTTCAGTCACTCAGTTGTGTCCGACTCTTTGCAACCCCATGAATCGCAGCACACCAGGCCTCCCTGTCCATCACCAACTCCCAGAGTTTACTCAAACTCATGCCCATCGAGTTGGTGATGCCATCCAGCCATCTCATCCTCTGTCATCCCCTTCTCCTCCTGCCCCCAATCCCTCCCAGCATCAGGGTCTTTTCCAATGAGTCAACTCTTCGCATGAGGTGGCCAAAGTACTGGAGTTTCAGCTTCAGCATACCATACTTCTATTTCCCCTTATCAATAAGTCAGTTTCCCTCCCTGCCTCTTCCCTCGTTTCCCAGATAAAGAGAGAAAAACAAAACCTTCTTGGAAAGAAGAACAGGAAGTTCTGCTAGACAGTAAAAGAAAGTGGAAATCCACTTTACCCATCCTAGTTGATTACTGAGAGAACAAGGAGAGGGAATGTGAATTGCATAAACATGAATGTCCTAGACTTCCCCACTCAGAGTAGAACCCAAGAGGAGAAAATGTACAGTAACATTCAAGGGACCTGACATTGGGAACTTTAGAAACCTTAGGAGATAGTCAGTGACATGCTTTCTTGAACTAGAAGTTCAAGAACTAGAAGATTCAAGTTCCACTGAGGTCATTTCCAGCATAGCCAAGGAAGACATGGTAATATTTGCAGAGATAAAACTCATGTTAACATTTTTATATTCCCAATTCTGTATTTTATATAAAGGAGATATTAAGATGCTAAGAAATCCTGAAATCATTACTAAATTAATCAGCACAGGCTAGATTGTTTTGGACTAAACTGGTTTTCCCAAGATTTGTGTGTTGAAGCCCAGATTGGAAATGGAGATTTTGGAAGGTGTTTTAGTACAGATGAATTCAGGAAAATGAGGTCTTTATGATCAGGTTAGTGTCCTTATAAGAGGAAATCAGAAATCCCTGCCCCCACCCCCCCTCTGAGGGCACAGAGGAAAGGGTGCCACCTATGAGCTAAGAAGAGAGCTCTCAGCAAAAACTGACTCAACCAGCGCCTTGATCTGGAACGTCCTGGCGTCCAGAACTGTGAGAGAATAAAGTTCTCTTAAGATAATCAGAATCTGATATTTTGTTATGGCAGTCTGCACAGACTAATATGGTTCTGCTGCTATAACAAACAACCCTCCACCCCCTAAAAAAATCTCAGAGGATCAAAGCAGCAAAGATGTATTTCCTGCTCAGGCAGAGTACTGCAGCACCGGGCAGTTCTACAGAACAGCTGCCCTCAGTGTGAACACTCAAAGTAGAAGTAATTACAGATGTAGAAAACCAGGGGTGAGGGTGGAGGGACAAGCTGGGAGAGTGGGACTGACATGTAGATGTCTATCTGTATAAATGATGCCCAATAAGGACCTACCGTATAGCAAAGGGGCTCTCCTCAGCACTCTGTAACGGCCTATATGTTCACGCTAATTCTCCTTACTTGTGTCCAGCCCTTGCGGCCCTGTGGACTGTAGCCCGCTGGGCTCCTCTGTCCATGGGATTCTCCAGGCAAGAATAACTGCAGCGGGTTCCCACGCTCTCCTCCAGGAGATCTTCCGAACCCAGGGATCAAACCCACGTTTCCTTCATTGGCAGGCAGCTTCTTTACCACTAGCAACACCTGGGAAGCCCAGACTATATGCAAAAAGAATCTAAACGGATATATGTATGTGCAGAACTGACTCGCTTGTCTGTACATCTGAAACTAATGCAACATTGTAAATCAACTATACCCCAACAAAAAAAGTACTCATCCATCCAGGGTACTTTTATCTGGTTACTCCACTATCCCAGCAAGAGAAGCTACTGAAAGATTCAATCATTTCTGAAGGCAGCCCCTATCAGAGGCTGTTCTGGAATGGATTTCAGTTGATCTAAGTCTTTGGAAAGTCAAGTATAGTCTGAAATGGGTAAAATCCTTACAAGTCCTAATAACCAAAGTGAGCATCTATCTCTACAATGAGTTTTTGCTCCTGAGAGGCACATGTGTAGAATATCCTGTCTCCTCTCTTATTTACTCTCCTGAAGCCAAAAGAAGTAGCCAAGCAGAGTCAGATAAATATTCCTCCTCCTACTAGTGACCAAGTGGGTATGTTGGTGTTTTTCTAAAAAAATCAAAATCTCTTTTTAAGCTTTATGTATTACCTACGTACCTAATAATTGTTTCAGTTCTGCAAATTGAATCACAAAATAACTATAAACACCAAACATGGTTCAAATTGCCTCTTAGAGTTTCAGGCAAGCAGAAAGATGGGGTTAATTTGCTGCACTGTTACATGGGGCATCCCTGGGGCATTAAAATAAATGTTGCATCATGATAGCATGCAGTATTCTGAAACATGAGGAATTCATGGCCCTGGAAGTTTCAGAGACTATCACTTAGCAGTTACATCACATAAGCCTCATTCTGAGTCTTCGCAATCATGGAGACCAGGAGGCCTGTGTTAATGGATGTTTAGGCTGTTTAGGGAAAAATATGATTCTGAGAATATGGATGCCTAAATTTCCATTGTTATGTGGATGTCTGTGCTCTCTAACAAGCAGAATTAAAGACAAAAGAAACATTTCCTTTCTCCTGCGACTATCCTGTTTAGAATTAAAGTTAAAAATTTAACATTGATGAATGACCTTGAATATAAAAAGGGCACCAAAATTAAGATTAGGATTTTCCAGTGTTCCCTTTCCCTCTTAGCCATAATCAGTTTTTATCCCTAAGAAGCGATGGAGGCAGAAATGATAGTGAAGGAGCAAGGGTCTGGTGGGACAAGCACCAACATATTAACAGTCTCTCTTCATTTGGTTAGAGCTTTCCAGTTTATAAATCACTCTCACATTCTCATGAAATCCTCAAAAAAATGTGAGGTAGGGTAGAAAGAGTCTTTTTTTTTTTTTTGTCCAGAGGGGGAAAACTAAGGTCTAGTGGAGTGAAGGGACTGATTGAAGATCACATTACTCATGAAAAGAAGATCCAGAACAAGACCCAGGCTTCCTGATGCCTAAGAAGTGCTCTTGCCACTATATTGCCACTGTTATATCTTGTCTAGATTGTAATAATAATTCTGTTTACAATACTGGTTTAAAAATATTTGAATGAGAGACCAAGAAAATTTCCACTCATGGAATCAAACTCAAAACACCAAGTCTATTTTTTTTTTTTTTAATTCCCAGCTCTCCTGGCCTTTCATGGAAGAGAAACACAGAAGACACAATGGATATCATAGGAATTCAGTGGTGGGATTGGGTGATTAAGCTTAAGATAAGTGATAAGAGGGCTTTGGAAGGAATATTGCAGGTATGATGGTATGACGGCATTTGTGTGATATTTTTCTCAGTCAGATGCATTTGAGACAATGACTTCATACAGAAAAGGAACCGTCTATCATTTTATTTTTCTTCTTTAACAAATATAATGATGAGCTCTTCATTAGAAATATGCTCTAGTGAGTTAACCATTTTCAAAGTGAACTTTAAGGATCCTGATGGCTGCTCTTGTGAGAGCAAGGGTGATCATAGAGCCCACTAATAATACATTTGTTCTGATTTTCACATAGAAGTAGCTGCCTCTAGGACCTGGGCCCAAAAAGAGGGCACTAGCCTATCTTTTCCTGGCCTTATACTTGGATCCTAAAAAATGTGCTGGAAATTTTCTTAGAGATACACTTTTTAGAAATAAATTTATGAGATGGTCAATATTCATGAAGATAGCATAAATGAAAGTTCAGGTGATGCCCAGACCAGTTCTGGATGGAGGAGGGAAATTGTAGAATCTCTGAGTTGATGCAAAGCCCCTGCAGAGGGGACTGAAACTCTTGTTTTCAAAAGACTGACACTTCAACTTTGACCACTGATAATTGCTGTTATATATGTGTCACTTTTTAAGTTGGAGAAACCAGGAATCTTGAAGATGGTAAGGAAGAACAGTAGCCAGTCCTTGATGGAACAAAAGCTAAGGGCTATATGACATAGGCTTCTCACAAGTGGATGAAGACAATGTAAGAAGGGGAGAGGGAATTTACTGCAGTAGAATGCTCTATGGAGTGCTTTCTCTAGGTACTTCTTCTCTCTCCAACTCACACCCAAGCCTAGTATCTTGGCTCATCAACACGCTGTCATTTTTAACATCATACACACGATCAAGCTTTAAAAAGTTGGTAAAAAATGAATTGCTGCTCTTAAGGCAGCTTTGTTAACACATTTGGGAAAGCCAGGGGAAAGCTTTTTGCCTGTTTACATATGTCAGTGATAGCTGCCAAAATCAGCCCCTGGCTTTAGTGCTTGAGGGCCTAGAGAAACCTGAGGAGGCCTGAGGAAATGGAACGAAGTTCAGTGACATCCAAAATCTTGCCTCTAAACTTTCTAAGTCTCTTTTGTGGGATTTTCCCTGCCCCTGCCCCCACTCCCAGTATATTAGCTTCTCAGATCTCTTCTTTTCGCGATGATGCTGAACATAATTCAGCTTCCACCTTGCTTCTGCAAGGTATGAACGTCCTAGAAATAATGTATATTTTAACTGTTTATTAAAGCACAAATACATGTGTAAAAGAGTCTAGTTACTTACCTAACACTGAGCAGTCACTGGTGGCAGTCTGACTTCATATTAATCCTGGGCAAGTCTGACCTCATGTCAATCAGCTGAAGGTAAGTCTTCAAGAGGGATTCAGGTGAGAGCTGTTGGCCACCAGCAACTCACTGATGGCCCATCAGCAGGAGAACCAGCTTCAAAACCCCATATTAGAGTTTCCTGAACTTCCCTTGATACCAACAGATTGGTTCCCTGAAAAGCAGGCTCTGTGACAGAGCTGAGTATACAGGGAAATACTCTTGGAATTAACATCTGTAAGTGAGTAAAGGAAGCACGACTGGGCAAAGAGAAAAGTTGAACTGCAAAGCAATTGCAACAAAGAGCTCAGTCAATCTTACAGGAGGCTGTGCAGTTGGATGGCCCTTCAAAACTATTCCCAGTTGAGGGAACAGGCTAAAGCTTCATATCCCCATACCAACAAGCCATTGGATGAAGCCTGGATCCAGGATAGGGATTAAGTCTATGGAAGTTCTCTTCATCTGAGAGCTAATGACCAACAACATGTCCCCTGGAGGGGTGGCCTGTGCAGATTACAATGGCATCCTTTAAAAACATCAATGCCTTTGATCTGAGATGCAATAAATCAGAAGATTAAATTTTGCATTTGGAAGTTTTGAGGTGGTCTTGGAAAAAGCAGAATTCTGGAAGGGGTTGGGCTTAGGTGAAAAAGATGCTTCATTGCTATCACATTTCATCAATTATAATCATCAGGATGTCAATGATTATAAGATAATTTCAATTTTATTATTACTTTATATACTACTAAAGAAATAAAAATATCAGCAATTATGAGCACAATGTTAAATGTAAGAAGAATCTTAATTTCAGAGTTGGAAAAATGTGAATAAAACCCCCTACATTTTAGAACTGATGTTATATGGTAAGCTTTGACATTCATCCTCTCCTAACACACATACACACAGTTTTTCTCACAGTTTTAGTGAAAATTGCCAAAATGGCAGTAAATACGGAAGGGGGGACTTACTGGCCACACCATCCTCAGTCACAGTGGCGAGATAAAGCAGAAGTCACCGCGCCTTGTACCCGGGTGCATGTGGGGGAGGGAACCACGTCCCACCCACAAGAAGGAAACCATCCAGGGTAAAGGTCCAAGCCACAGCGGAGCCAGGCCCCCACTCAAGAACTCTGCTCAGCTCACAGGCAGACGTGCCTGTGCTCAGCCATTGTGCCTCTTCCATTCTTTAATCCTAGCATAGCAAGGAGGAGAAGGGGGGCCTTAACTCTTCCCCCTACTACACTCTCAATTTCCTGTCACCGCTAATGCCATGAGGACCTGCACAGTTAAGAAGGTATTCATGAAAGACGATGTTCATGGTTTAAAAGCAGGACAGAGATCGTTGTCTCAGCCCAGCCACACCTCAGGCTCTGCCTTCCCCAATCCCACCCACTCTGGAGCAAAAGATTCTCTATTCAGGCATCCGAACAGCTTCTGACGTATTGCCTCCTGGGTGTAACCTTTTATATTGTCCTGAGAAAGAAGCGCTTCCCTTGGTCTCTTCCTTTCTAAACACCTAGGGAGTCACCCTCACTCACGTTTCCTACTTAAATGCGTTACATCTTTACTAGACCAATGTCTGGACTTTGTTTAGCTGCAGCATTTGTCTGGAATTTGCCTGTCAGCATGTCCCTCACAGGCTGACTCATGACCGTGGTGTCCCACTCCCACATTGTCAACAACACAGCGAAAGGACTTGAGAGTACAAAGGCCATCATGGATAGACAGGCTCTCATCAGCCATTGCGGTTGCTAATGGTGAAGAGTCCAGGATCTAAGATATACGTTGAAGTCTCAAAATTGATCCAGAGAGGTCAACTCCAGCTGCCTGATTTTCCCAGCACCCGTGAGCAGTGAAGAGATTTCTGATTCTGGTGGCTCAGATTTTCTGAGATGCTGACTTGAAAACATCAACATTCAGCATACACTAGAGGGTGCCATAGCCTTGAGTAATTGAGGCTACTTGGTAAGCATTTGTCTCCAAGTCTCACCTTCAAGCCTCATCAAAGAGAAGCTCCAAAAGTCTAAAATCCTAGAGCAGGACTGGCCATTAGGACATGTTAGAGTGGATGTCAAGCATTATCAGATGAACGTTTCCAAAACACTCAGTAGATCAGGATCTATGCCACTGCTAGAGATTTTCAAAGCAACAGTGTGGAAATGGGCTTCTCTGGTGGCTCAGTGGGAAAGAACCCGCCTGCTACTGCAGGATGTATGGGTTCAATCCCTGAGTTGGGAGACCCCCTGGAGAAGGGCATGGCAATCCACTCCAGTATTCTTGCCTGGGAAACTCCATGAGCAGAGGAGGCTGGCAGGTAGAGTCCACAGGGTCACAAAAGAGTCAGACTTAGCAACTAAACAACAACCACCACAGTGATTTTTTAAGAACTATATTTAACAATAATAATAACTACATATTTGCATATTATTTACTGTGTGCCAGGCACTGTTGTAAGTACTTTATATGCATTAGCATATTAAATCCTCCCAACAACCCTAAAAGGCTATCTACAGTTTACAAATAAGGAAACTGAGGCAGAGAGGTTAAGAGATTTGCCCAAAATCACACAGCTACTAAGAGGAAGGGCCAGGATTCAAATCTAGCAGTCCATCGTGGAGATCTAATGCACAACATAGAAATTATAGTTACCAAAACTGTACTATAAACTTCAAAGTTGCTAAGAGACTAGATCTTAATTCTTCTTACTACAAAAAAATGACATAATAATTATGTGATATGATAGAAGTGTTAGCTAATGCTCTGGTGATGCTCATTTGCAAATATGTAAATATCCAATCAATATTTTGTATATCTTAAGCTTACACAGTATTATATGTCAATTTTATCTCAATTCTTTTTTAAAAAGAAGAAAAAATGAATCTAGGAGTCCATGTTCAGAGACTGCACCATTCTACCCCACTCACATGTCAACACAAGTATCATGCATCCAGTTACCATATTTCTTGTCAGGAGTAACAGGTAAGTTTCTCCCTGATTAAGCAACCACCATGCTCAACACTGCTTACTATCGAAAATTTCTTAGCACTCTCTTGAATCCGGTTCCCATCCTTGTGTCCATTCAAGTCTTTCTGCCCATCCTGTGAAGATTTTACTAACAAAGTCAGCCTCAACAATGGCTCTTGACGCTGTAGGTCCAAACACAACTCATAAAAGCTCCATTGAATTTCAACAAGCTATTGGCTCACATTTCTTAACTCCTGTTTCCAAACATGGTGAAAAGACTTAAGTGAAAGTGACAAATTAGCTTCAATGACTTGAGATTGCACTTGACCGAATTAACTTTACAAAAACTCTCAGCTTACTTACATGGAATATTAGAGAAAGAATTCTTTTAAATAAACTAAACAACCTGCTGCTTCTGCTGCTGCTAAATCACTTCAGTTGTGTCCGATTCTTGTGGGACCCCATAGACGGCAGCCCACCAGGCTCCTCCGTCCACGGGATTCTCCAGGCAAGAACACTGAGTGGGTTGCCATTTTCCCTCTCCAAAATAACCTGATACCCTAGATTTTTGTCTTTCCATAAAACAGCATATTTAAAGGTCTGCCCTCCTGTCTTATGTTGTTGGCGGATATTTATTAAATGCACCCAGAACTGAAGATGGGTTGAATCTTTCGAATTCACCAGCAATTCATGTGGGACCTCACCACAGAATTTCCTCTTTCTATGGAGAAAGAGAGCTTCTACTTAAGAGAACTTTGGGGGGAACTTGTTGATAAATTAGATTTTGGTGAATTAAATTGCATTCTCAGTGCCTCTGGAGAGAATCGTCTATTATCAGGAGTACTATGGTGATAAAATGAGGAAGACTTCTTTTTCTTATCGGCAAGTTCCAATTTAAGCATTTGGGGTCCTCTGAGGATGTCTGGGCCACTTTAAAGATGTCTGACACTTTAAAGATGTCAACACTTTAACTCTAGAGAAAGCCCAGTAAATTTGAGACGTGGGTATATTGACAAAGTATGAGGACTGCTATATCTAGAGAATGTGATAGAATGTTTGGATTCCAGGGACTTCCCTGGCAGTCTAGTGGTTAAGACTTTGTCTTCTAATGTAAGGGGTGCAGGTCCAATCCCTGGTTGGGAAGCTAAGATCCCACATGCCTTGAGGTAAAAAATACCCTGAAATATAAAAAAAGCAGTACTGTAATAAGCTCAATAAAGAAGTTAAAAATATTTAAAATAAAAAAGATTGCTCAGATTTCATTCTGACACCAGTCCTGGCTGTGAGAGCTTGGGTAATTACTCAACCTCACTATGCCTCAGTTTCTTTATCTACAAAATGGGTGCAACAATACCTACCTCGTGGAAGTAGAATGGCTATAAAAACCAAGTGAGTTGGCACCTGTAAAGCACCCGTGACAACACTGACATTGAATTTGTGCTCAATAAATATATATACCATTAGTCAACTTGCTTTTATAGTGATAGTCACTATTGTCATTCCCAATAGTACCTAATTGTCCTGGGTGGGCAGGCTGGGGGTTGGTGGGGAGAGACTGTACAAAAGTTGTTGCTCTGAGAAGGTGCAGACAGCATCTTGAGTAAAAATAAAGCAGCTTCCTCAGAATCCCTGTGCATAACATCATCACAGTCGGGTATCCAACTGTGACTCCGAACTCAAGTGAGATCTGGTTCAGCAAAGTGAGAGAACATTATTCAGTAACAACAGCAGGTTTCAACTCTTGCTTCTGTGTGGTGAGGCAATTCCAGGGATACCTGAGAAATAAATCCTGCTGGGGTGAACCTGAACATGGTCTGGCAGCCAGGTTTCCACTCTGGGTCCGATTGTCAGGTATACAAGAGCCCCCAAAAGCTATGTGGTGTAATTACGTGGGCAGCAGTATCTCCAGTTATGCTTAATAGGAGCATCCCAGATTTCCCAGGAATGACAGTCATCCATGGAAAAGACAGATTGCAACCTTACATGCCATCTTATCTCCTGTTTATAACACTCACTTGAACTAAGAGCTGGGTCTATAAATGGAATTACAGAGTGCTTACTGGATGTTTCACGCAGCTCAAGCAATTGGCTACCAGACCTCAAGACTGTAGACAAAAAGGTTTATTGTAAAGATGGCCTCCAAGGATAGCCAAAAACCTCTCTCAGACTGATTGAGAGGGAGCCAAGCTATTTTCTAAGACAAACCAACAATACAGAACCCACCTGCTTTTTAAAATCTAGTTTAAAACTCGGGGCATTGAAGAAAGAGATGGGTCATTGAAGTCATAAGTCACAAGCTTGTGTTTCTGTGGTTGGTTTTCTCTGCCCCAGACTATGAGGCAAGTCCTGAGGAAACCAATTCTTGAAATTGTATGTACCTGTAGAAAGGTAAAAACGGTATATTATCCCCAAGTTGGACATCTGGGTAAGGGACAGATTTGCTTGAGACTATCGGAGCAGAAGACTGAGAGCGATGAGTATGAAGTTAGGGCAAGTGATGGTAGAACAGCCTGCACTGCCACTGCTGATTACAGCACGGATGCATGAATTTCCTGTGAGCCATACAGATACTCCAGAAAGTTTGAGCAAGGTTTGAGGCATCTTGTTTTTACCCCAACTAAGAAGGCTGAGCTGCACGTAAGGTAGCCCCTGCAGCCAGAAATTGCAAAAGATTCTTGGAAGATATTAAGTCAGAGGTAACTGTTCCATGTTGGAGTAGGGGGCCCCCCATCCACTCTCAGTCTTCATGCAGGGGCCCCAAAGGAAGCCTTCAGGCCTGCCACACACAGGACCTTTGTGGAATGTCTTTGTGAGGCAGAGGAGAAGCAGCAACTAAAAGAGGCCTCTGACAGGTGGCTGACAAGGGAAGTTGGGTGCAGAGAAAAGATTATTCAGAGGTTACTTTGACTTTGAAGTTAATGTTCAGTTTATTCAAAACTCCAGTTCTTTCTGCAGCTTTTAAGTTTAGCCTACAGATCTTATGATTCTATTTATAGTTGTAGCCATCATTAACAATTGCTTTTTAAGAAGCTATACTTAACACAGTCATTTACAAACTTAGTTCAATTCCTTCAAATATTTTAAGTTGCATTTAGACATTAAATTATTAAATACACTTTATTTCCCTAAGTTCCTCAGGTGTCTGATTCAACAGCACCAAAAAAAATTGCAAAAAATACCTCTCCATGTACTTGAAAACTCTTACCAATCTAGTAAATTAAATTTATAAAAATGTAAGACTTTTTACATTTACATTTATAAAAATGTAAATGTAAGACTTCTTAATAGTCCTAATGCAAATAAACTTAGTAAGATTTTTACTTAAAGTTACAAGTTCAACTTTATTACTCAACTACCATTTTGAAATAAAATCACAAATAGACCAGATACTCTAATAGGTCAAATTCTCTTAAAATGCAAGTACCTTTGTATAAATGTACACAGATTCCTTATAAAATATTATACTATAAATTTAATTCTTTTAAACATTAGTGTGTATGTGTGCCAAGTCACTTCAGTTGTGTCTGACTCTTTGCGACCCTATGGACTGTAACCCTCCAGGCTCCTCTGTCCATCAAATTTCCCAGACAAGAATACTGGAGTGCATTGTCATGCCCTCTTCCATGGGAGTCTTCCTGACTCAGGGATCGAACCCAAGTCTCTTATGTCTCCTGCATTGGCAGGTGAGTTCTTTACCACTAGCGCCACTTGGGAAACCCAAATATTAGTATACATAATTCTAAATCTTGGGGCTACAAAAGTACCTTCACATTACTAAAATTATTTTGTCATCCAACAAATTTGAAGGATACCTTCTCAATAGTTGAGACTGAAAGATAATCAGTTTAGGGACACAGATACACAACCCGCTGAGCCTACACTATCCAGGTACCAGGTCACTCATGGAAATCTGAAGCCTCCACCTACCTGCTCCTTCACCTAACTAAATTTGTATTTATTTGGCCCTTAAAATATTTATATGCATCCCTGTGTGGTTTTTTAAAATCTTTTAGGCTACAAAATTCTTATATTTGTAGAAGTTAATCAAATGGCTTAATTAATTGATCTTCATTGAATTTGGATCTCTCAATGGCTTGATCTGTCCCTATACTCACCGAATCCAAGGCCATTCTACATGCAATGTCCAGCAGCCTAGGATGACATCTGCCCTCTCTTTCATTCCTGCCACTCATTTCTCAATCCCAATTAAGCCGGAACTAGGATAGGACAAGAGAATAAGACTCTTCTCCTCTAGGTTATTGGGGCCAAAGATCAAGCCTGAGTTGGAGAAAGGGGAAGAGAAGAGATGAGCATCTTAAATTGAATTGATCTGAGCTTTTAAATAACTGAAGATATCTGGACAACAATGGGATTTGCTTAAGAGGTCAGTGCATGCATATGTGCATGTGCCTGCTCTGTCACGTATGACTCTTTCTGACCCCACGGACTATAGCTCACCAGGCTCCTCTGTCCCATGGAATTCTCCAGGCAACAGTACTTCAGTGGGCTGCCATTTCCTGCTCCAGGGGATCTTTCCAACCCAGGGCTCAAACCTGCTTCCCTTATATCTCCTGCATTGCCAGGAGGATTCTTTATCAAATGTGCCACCTAAGGGAGACTAAACAGTAGACTTGTAGATGATCAGAAAAACACTTGTTTGATGTTCATCTGTTGTTGAGTTCAGATTGTTCAATAACATGTAATATTTGAACAAGGGCAACTATTAAGCCTTTTATTAAGCCTTTTGTTAAGCCTTAAGAGGTGTATGGCTGTAATTGTCCCCAACTCTTAGAATATGTGGACACAATCTTCCACATCACCTTCTTTGAGTCCCAGTTGCCAATTCTGGGACAAAAAGAAAAATTCACTTCTATATCCTACTAAGTTCATCTCCTGAGTAATATTTTACTCCCTTACAAATACCCACAGGAAAGTCTCTGTCCATAATTTGGTATTTCTTTCTTTCTTTTTTTTTCTTTATTGAAGTATAGTTGCTTTACAAAGTTGTTAGTTTCTGCTGCACAGCGACATGAATTTATATGTATCCCCTCTTCTGGACTTCCTTCCCATACAGGCCGGCGCAGTAAATTAGAGTTCTTTGTGCTATACCGTATGTTCTCATCAGCCATCTATTTTATGCATAGTATTAATAGTGCACATGTATATTTCTTGTATCATCTCCAGATCATTCTTGTGTCTTTATCTTGGTTTCACTCTCATGACCCTGTTTTCATGTTTGGGGTCCCTGAGGAGTCCAGCACATATCTGTTGAAGAAAAATTGATAAAGTATCCTGGATACGGGTCCCTTACCAGGGTTCCCAAGAAGATTGAATCTCTCATCATGCCCTCCACTTTCTGAGAGCTTTATTCTCCATTTTATATTTAGCTGCTGTTGGAGAGAGAAGGTGCCCTAGTGAGAAAACCAGTCAGTCAGAATCTGGACAAGCTGTACCAGCCCAGGCATGAAGGCTCCTTCTGTGATCTATGCCCCAGGCTTCAAGGTCCTCTCCAGGGTCTATACCCAAGAGAAGCCCCTCATCTCACCACAGCTGTGCATCCAAAATATTGGAGAACCCTGGTAGGGGACCAAAGTGAGGAGACCACAGAGGAAATTAAATCCTTTGCCTGTAGTATATTAAGTCAAAGGCAGCCATTCATACCATCCAAGAAGGCCTGAATAAATGTTTCTGTAATGCGACTAGCAGAAAGGAGCTTGTCACTCTGTGGTAGTCTTTCTGCAAAGAATTTGATTTAAGCTTGGTATCAGAGCATGAACCATGTTAAAATACAATTACAAAAGAAACAGGAATTTCATTTGTGAATTGCAGGGAATAGCTTTGAACTGAAGAGGCTGGGGGAAGATGATATGTGTTAGCAGGGAGAAAAAGGGAAGAAGAGGCAGTGTGTGATAGGAGAAGCTGTCTGTCCCTCTGATGCCACCCTCGAAAGAAGATAGGGATGTCAACTTCAGGAAGAAGGGGATAAGATGCCTTTCTCCTCTAGTTGGGATTCATGACCCTCTCAGGGGATCTGGAGCTTCTACCACCTAAGAGAGTGACCAAGAGAATAACTGTGTCCCACACCATCCCACCACCTCCCATCCAGCAAACATACCTCATTTCTCCGCCAATAGGACCTTAATTGTCTTCAGAAAGTGTCATTTCTGAAATGGGGAACTTGGGTAAAAGAGAATTGGATGACTAGAGTTGAAGTCTCAACTCTATTATTTGCTATCAATGTGACCAGGCTTGTACCAGAAACTTATTAATAGCAAGTCACCTAATCCCTTTCTGAATCTGTCTCCTATCTGTGACAAAGAGGTGCCTGGCATATAACAGGCACTCAGTAAACACGAGACTGGTTATCACTTGGTTCAAAATGGGTGGATTTAGTCAGTGGTCTCAAAGGTGTGGGATGCACAGAACCCAAATGTGCAAGATGTTTCAAAGGAATATGAGAAGAAAATAATACAATTTCCATTAAAATGTACTTTTTATCTTAAAAAAGAAGGAAATTAAACTTCATTCATCATTATTTAATAGATTAACATAGTTAATTTTGTAAAAGTGCTTAGAAGCTTATGTGTGGCTATGATGAACAGTAAGCATTATAGATTGATTTACTATAATTATGTAATGTGTGTATGTCTGTGTGTGTGGTGAGCTCTCAAAATTGTTTTTAATTAGAGAGACATGGCACATAGAAACATGCCACTGTCTATCCGAAGTATATGGAAAAAAAGATGAGACAGGAAAAGAAGAGCAAGAAAATAGGGAAAGGATAGGTCTCCACTGGACTAGGGTATTCACAGGTTAGTGTTCGCTCCTGCATCATGCCTTTACTTCTCCATCTTCATTCCGTGGACAGAGGTTAACTGTGATCTCAGCAGGGCAGAAGTCAGATGTGCATCATTCCTCTGTGCGAATGTGGATTGGGAGGGTCTATTCTTTTTTAAAACTTATTGTTTATATTTGTTCTTAGTCTATTTTTTATTTAAACACAGTTGGTTTACAATGTCATGTTAGTTTCAAGTATACAACACACAGATTCCAAGACATGTGTGTGTGTGTGTGTGTGTGTGTGTGTGTGTGTGTGTGTATTCCTTCCCAGAGTTTTTTTTTTTTTTTAACAAAATATTGAGTATAGTTCCTTGTGCTATACAGTAGGTCCTTGCCAATTATCCACTTTATGTATAGTAGTTCGGTTCAGTTTAGTCCCTCAGTCGTGTCCGACTCTTGCGACTCCATGAATTGCAGCATGCCAGGCCTCCCTGTCCATCACCAACTCCCGGAGTTTACTCAAACTCATGTCCATTGAGTCGCTGATGCCATCCAGCCATCTCACCTCTGTCGTCCCCTTCTCCTCCTGCCCCCAATTCCTCCCAGCATCAGGGTCTTTTCCAATGAGTCAACTCTTCGCATGAGGTGGCCAAAGTACTGGAGTTTCAGCTTCAGCATCAGTCCTTCCAATGAACACCCAGGACTGATCTCCTTCAAGATGGACTGGTTGGATCTCCTTGCAGTCCAAGGGACTCTCAGAGTCTTCTCCAACACCACAATTCAAAAGCATCAATTTTTCAGCACTCAGCTTTCTTCACAGTTCAACTCTCACATCCATACATGACCACTGGAAAAACCATAGCCTTGACTAGACAGACCTTTGTTGGCAAAGTAATGTCTTGCTTTTTAATATGCTATCTAGGTTGGTCATAACTTTCCTTCCAAGGAGTAAGCGTCTTTTTAGTTTATGGATGCAATCACCATCTGCAGTGATTTTGAAGCCCCCCAGAATAAAGTCTGACACTGTTTCTACTGTTTCCCCATCTATTGCCATGAAGTGATGGTATCAGATGTCCTGATCTTAGTATTCTGAATATTGAGCTTTAAGCAACTTTTTCACTCTCCTCTTTCACTTTCATCAAGAGGCTTTTTAGTTCCTCTTCCCTTTCTGCCATAAGGGTGGTGTCATCTGCATATGTGAGGTTATTGATAATTCTCCCGGCAATCTTGGTTCCAGCTTGTGCTTCTTCCAGCCCAGCATTTCTAATGATGTACTCTGCATATAAGTTAAATAAACAAGGTGACAATATACAGCCTTGACATACTCCTTTTCCTATTTGGAACCAGTCTGTTGTTCCACATCCAGTTCTAACTGTTGCTTCCTGACCTGCATACAGGTTTCTCAGGAGGCAGGTCAGGTGGTCTGGTATTCCCATCTCTTTCAGAATTTTCCACAGTTTATTGTGATCCACACAGTCAAAGGCTTTGGCGTAGTCAATAAAGCAGAAATAGATGTTTTTCTGGAACTCTCTTGTTTTTTCGATGATCCAGCGGATGTTGGCAATTTGATCTCTGGTTCCTCTGCCTTTTCTAAAACCAGCTTGAACATCTGGAAGTTCATGGTTCATGTATTGCTGAAGCCTGGCTTGGAGAATTTTGAGCATTACTTTACTAGTGTGTGAGATGAGTGCAATTGTGTGGTAGTTTGAGCATTCTTTGGGATTGCCTTTCTTTGGGATTGGAATGAAAACTGACATTTTCCAGTCCTGTGGCCACTGCTGAGTTTTCCAAATTTGCTGGCATATTGAGTGCAGCACTTCAACAGCATCATCTTTCAGGATTTGAAATAGCTCAACTGGAATTCCATCACTTCCACTAGCTTTGTTCATAGTGATGCTTTCTAAGACCCACTTGACTTCGCATTCCAGGATGTCTGGCTCTAGGTGAGTGATCACAGCATCGTGATTATCTGGGTCATGAAGATCTTTTTTGTACAGTTTTTCTGTGTTCTTGCCACCTCTTCTTAATATCTTCTGCTTCTGTTAGGTCCATACAATTTCTGTCCGTTATTGAACCCATCTTTGCGTGAAATCTTCCCTTGGTATCTCTAATTTTCTTGAAGAGATCTCGAGTCTTTCCAATTCTGTTGTTTTCCTCTATTTCTCTGCATTGATTGTTGAGGAAGACTTTTTATCTCTCCTTTCTATTCTTTGGAAGTCTGCGTTTAAATAGGAATATCTTTCCTTTTCTCCCTTGCTTTTCACTTCTCTACTTTTCATAGCTATTTGTAAGGCCTCCTCAGACAACCATTTTGCCTTTTTGAATTTCTTTTCCATGGGGATGGTCTTGATCCCTGTCTCCTGTACAATGTCACAAACCTCCATCCATAGTTCATCAGGCACTCTGTCTATCAGATCTAGTCCCTTAAATCTATTTCTCACTTTCACTGTATAGTCATAAGGGATTTGATTTAGGTCATACCTGAATGGTCTAGTGGTTTTCCCTACTTTCTTCAATTTAAGTCTGAATTTGGCAATAACAAGTTCATGATCTGAGCCACAGTCAGCTCCCAGTCTTGTTTTTGCTGACTGTATAGAGCTTCTCCATCTTTGGCTGCAAAGAATATAATCAGTCTGATATCGGTGTTGACCATCTGGTGATGTCCATGTGTAGAGTCTTCTCTTGTGTTGTTGGAAGAGGGTGTTTGCTATGACCAGTGTGTTCTCTTGGCAAAACTCTATTAGCCTTTGCCCTGCTTCATTCCGTACTCCAAGGCCAAATTTGCCTGTTACTCCAGGTGTTTCTTGACTTCCTACTTTTGCATTCCAGTCCCCTATAATGAAAGGACATCTTTTTTGGGTGTTAGTTCTAAAAGGTCTTGTAGGTCTTCATAGAACTGTTCAACTTCAGCTTCTTCAGCATTACTGGTTGGGGCATAGACTTGGATTACCGTGATATTGAATGGTTTGCTTTGGAAACGAACAGAGATCATTCTGTCATTTTTGAGATTGCATCCAAGTACTGCATTTCGGACTCTTTTGTTGACCATGATTTCTACTCCATTTCTTCTAAGGGATTCCTGCCCACAGTAGATATAATGGTCATCTGAGTTAAATTCACCCATTCCAGTCCATTTTAGTTCACTGATTCCTAGAATGTTGACACTCTTGCCATCTGCTGTTTGTCCGCTTCCAATTTGCCTTGATTCATGGACCTAATATTCCAGGTTCCTATGCAATATTGCTATTTACAGCATCAGACCTTGCTTCTATCAGCAGTCACATCCACACCTGGTTATTGTTTTTGCTTTGGCTCCATCCCTTCATTCTTTCTGGAGTTATTTCTCTACTGATCTCCAGTAGCATATTGGGCACGAACTGACCTGGGAGTTCCTCTTTCAGTATCCTATCATTTTGCCTTTTCATACTGTTCATGGGGTTCTCAAGGCAAGAATACTGAAGTGGTTTGCCATTCCCTTCTCCAGTGGACCACATTCTGTCAGACCTCTCCACCATGACCCATCCATCTTGGGTGGCCCCACACGGCATGGCTTAGTTTCATTGAGTTAGACAAGACTGTGGTCCATGTGATCAGATTGGCTAGTTTTCTGTGATTATGGTTTTAGTGTGTCTGCCCTCTGATGCCCTCTCGCAACACCTACCATCTTACTTGGGTTTCTCTTACCTTGGACGATGCCAGCTGCCACGGACCACGCAGATGCGCGCCAGCTGCGAAGGACCATGCAGAAGTATAGTAGTATGTACACCTAAATCCCAACTTCCTAATTTATCCTTCCTCCCTTTCCCCTATGATAGCCATAAGTTTGTTTTCTATGTTTGTGATTCTCTTTCTGTTTTATGAATAACATCATTTTGTATCTTTTAAGATTCCACATGTAAGCAATATCATATGATATTTGTCTTTTTTGTCTGGCTTATTTCACTTAGTATGATAATCTCTATGTCCATCCATGTTGCTGCAAATGGCATTATTTTATTCCTTTTTTAAATATTTATCTTTTAATTGAAGGATAATTGCTTTACAGAATTTTGTTGTTTTCTGTCAAACCTCAACATGAATCAGCCATAGATATACATGTATCCCCTCCCTTTTGAACCTCCCTCCCATCTCCCTCCCCATCCCACCCCTCTAGATTGATACAGAGCCCCTCTTTGAGTTTCCTGAAACATACAGCAAATTCCTGTTGGCTATCTATTTTACATATGGTAATGTAAGTTTCCATGTTACTCTTTCCATACATCTCACCCTCTCCTCCCCTCTCCCCATATCCATAAATCTATTCTCTATGTCTGTTTCTCCATTGCTGCCCTGTAAATAAATTCTTCAGTACCATTTTTCTAGATTCTGTATATATGTGTTAGAATATGATATTTATCTTTCTCTTTCTGACTTACTTCACTCTGTATAATAGGCTCTAGGTTCATCCATCTCATTAGAACTGACTCAAATGCATTCCTTTTATGGCTGAGTAATATTCCATTGTGTATATGTACCACAACTTCTTTATCCATTCATCTGTCGATGGATATCTAGGTTGCTTCCATGTTCTAGCTATTGTAAATAGTGCTGCAATGAACAATGGGATACATGTGTCTTTTTCAATTTTGGTTTCCTCAGGATATATGCCTAGGAGTGGGATTGCTGGGTCATATGGTGGTTTTATTCCTAGTTTTTTAAAGGAATCTCCATACCATCTTCCATAGTGGCTATATCAATTTACATTCCCACCAACAGTGCAAGAGTGTTCCCTTTTCTCCACACCCTCTCCAGCATTTATTGTTTGTAGACTTTTTGATGATGGTCATTCTGACCTGTGTGAGGTGATATCTCCTTGTAGTTTTGATTTGCATTTCTCTAGTAATGAGAAATGTTGAGCATTTTTACATGTTTGTTAGCCATCCCTATGTCTGTATGTCTTCTTTGGAGAAAAGTCTGTTTAGGTCTTTTTCCCATTTTTTGATTGGGTTGTTTTTCTGGTATTGAGTTGTATGAGCTGCTTGTATATTTTGGAAATTAATCCTTTGTCAGTTGTTTCATTTGCTATTATTTTCTCACATTCTGAGGGTTGTTTTTTCACCTTGCTTAGTTTCCTTTGTTGGTAATCAGGTCCCACTTGTTTACTTTTGTTTTTATTTCCATTACTCTAGGAGGTGGGTCATAGAGGATCTTGCTTTGATTAATGTCATTGAATGTTCTGCCCATTCTCCTCTAAGTGTTTTATAGTTTCTGGTCTTACTTTAGGTCTTTAATCCATTTTGAGTTTATCTTTGTGTATGGTATTAGAAAGTGTTCTAATTCCATTCTTTTACATTAACTGCCCAGTTTTCCCAGCACCATTTATTGAAGAGGTTGTCTTTACCCCATTGTATATTCTTGCCTCCTCTGTCAAAAACAAACTACCCATAGGTGCATGGGCTTTTTTCTGGTCTTTCTGTTTTGTTCCATTGGTCTATATTTCTGTTTTTGTGCCAGTACCATACTGTCTTGATGACTGTAGCTTTGTAGTATAATCTGAAGTCAGGAAGGTTGATTCCTCCAGCTCCATTCTTCTTTCTCAAGACTGCTTTGGCTATTCAGGGTCTTTTGTGTTTCCATATGAATTGTGAAATTTTTTGTTCTAGTTCTGTGAAAAATGCCATTGGTAATTTGATAGGGATCACATTGGTAGTATAGTCAATTTTCCACAATATTAATTCTTCCTACGCGGGAACATGGAAAATCTCTCCATCTGTTTATGTTGTCTTTGAATTCTTTCATTAGTGTCTTATAATTTTCTGTGTACAGTTATTTTGTCTCCTTAGGTAAGTTTATTCCTAGATATTTAATTCTTTTTGTTGCAGTGGTGAATGGGATTGATTCCTTAATTTCTCTTTCTGATTTTTCATTGTTAGTATATAGAAATGCAAGTGATTTCTGTGTATGATTTTGTGTCCTGCAACTTTGCTAAATTTCACTGATTAGCTCTAGAAATTTTCTGATACTATCTTTAGGGTTTTCTATGCACAGTATCATGTCATCTGCAAACAGTGAGAGCTTTATTTCTTCTTTTCTGATCTGGATTCCTTTCATTTCTTTTTCTTCTCTGATTGCTGTAGCTAGAATTTCCAAAACTATGTTGAATAATAGTGGTGAAAGTGAACACCTTTGTCTTGTTCCTGATCTTAGGGGGAACTGCTTTCAGGTTTTCACCATTGAGAATAATGTTTGCTGTAGGCTTATCATATATGGCCTTTACTATGTTGAGGTAGGTTCCTTCTATGCCCATTTTTTGAAGAGTTTTAATCATAAATGGGTGCTGAATTTTGTCAAAGGCTTTTTCTGCATCTATTGAGATGATCATATGGTTTTTATCTTTCAATTTGTTAATATGGTGTATCACATTGATTGATTTGCATATATTGAAGAATCCTTGCTTCCCTGGAATAAAGTCAACTTGATCATTGTGTATGAGCTTTTTCATGTGTTGCTGAATTCTCTTTGCTAAAATTTTGTTGGGGATTTTTGCATCTGTGTTCATCAGTAATATTGGCCTGTAGTTTTCTTTTTTTGTTGTCTTTGTTTGGTTTTGGTATCAGGGTGATGGTGGCCTCGTAGAATGAGTTTGGAAGTGTTCCTTCCTCTGAAGTTTTTTGAGAGTTTTAGAAGAGTAGGCATTAGCTCTTCTCTAAACAGTTTGATAGAATTCTCCTGTGAAGCCATCTGGTCCTGGGCTTTTGTTTTTTGGGAGGTTTTTTTTTTTTTTTTTTTTTTTTTAATCACAGCTTCAATTTCAGTGCTTGTAATTGGGTTGTTCATAATTTCTATTTCTTCCTGATTCAGTCTTGGAAGATTGAACTTTTCTAAGAATCTGTCCATTTCTTCCAGGTTATCCATTTTATTGCCATATAGTTGTTCATAATAGTCTCTTATAATCCTTTGTATTTCTGCATTGTCTGTTGTAACCTCTCCTTTTTCATTTCTAATTTTGTTGATTTGATTCTTCTCTTTTTTCTTGATGAGTCTGGCTAAAGGTTTGTCAATTTTGTTTATCTTCTCAAAGAACAGCTTTTAGTTTTATTAATCTTCACTATTGTTTCTTTCATTTCTTTTCATTTATTTCTGCTCTGATCTTTATGATTTCTTTCCTTCTACCAATTTTGGGGGTTTTTTGTTCTTCTTTTTCCAGTTGTTTTAGGGGTAAAGTTAGGTTGTCCAATGTTTTTCTTGTTTCTTGAAGTAGGATTGTATTGCTATAAATTTCCCTCTTAAAACTGCTTTTGCTGCATCCCATAGGTTTTGTGTTGTTATGTTTTCATTATCATTTGTTTTTGGAAATTTCTTGATTTCCCTATTTGATCTCTTCAGTAACTTATTGATTATTTAGAAATGTATTGTTTAATCTCCATGTGTTTGTGTTTTTTACAGTTTTTTTCTTGTAATTGATATCTAGTCTCATAGCATTGTGGTCAGAGAAGATGCCTGATACAATTTCAATTTTCTTAAATTTACTGAGGTTTGATTTGTGACCCAAGATGTGGTCTATCCTGGAGAATGTTCCATGTGCACTTGAAAAGAAGGTGTATTCTTCTGCATTTGGATGGAATGTCCTGAAGATATCAATGAGATACATCTCATCTAATGTATCATTTAAGACTTGTATTTCCTTGTTAAGTTTCTGTTTTGATGATTTGTCCATTGGTGTGAGTGGAGTGTTAAAGTCTCCTACTACTATTGTGTTACTGTCAATTTCTCCTTTTGTGTCTGTTAGTGTTTGTCTTGGAGAAGGAAATGGCAACCCACTCCAGTATTCTTGCCTAGAGAATCCTGTGGACAGAGGAGCCTGGTGGGCTGCTGTCCATAGGGTCGCACAGAGTCAGACACGACTGAAGCGACTTAGCATGCATGCATGCATTGGGAGAAGAAATGGCAACCTACTCCAGTATTCTTGCCTGGAGAGTCCCAGGGACAGAGGAGCCTGGTGGGCTGCCGTCTATGGGGTCGCACAGAGTCGGACACGACTGAAGCGAGTTAGCAGCAGCAGCAGCAGTGTTTGTCTTATGTACTGAGGTGCTCCTAGCTGGGTGCATAGATATTTACAGTTGTCATGTCTTCTTCTTGGATTGATCCCTTGATCATTATGTAGTGTCCTTCCTTATCTCTTATAACATTCTTTATTTTAAGGTCTATTTTGTCTGATATGAGGATTGCTACTCCAGCTTTTTTTTGCTTCCCATTTGCATGAAATATTTTTTTCCATCCTCTCACTTTCAGTCTACATGTGTCTTTTGGACTGAAGTGAATTTCTTATATACAGTATATATATGGGTCTTATTTTTGTATCCATTCAGCCAGTCTGTGTCTTTTGGTTGGCAGCATTTAATTCATTTACATTTTAAGTAATTATTGATATATATGTTCCTATTGCCATTTTCTTAACTGTTTAGGGTTGATGTTTTAGATCTTTTTCTTCTCTTGTGTTTATTGACTGTATAAGTCCCTTTAACATTTGTTGTAAAACTGATTTGGTGGTACTGAATTCTCTTAACTTTTGCTTGTCTGAAAAGCTTTTTATTTCTCCATCAATTTTGAATGAGATCCTTGCCAGGTACAGTAATCTTGGTTGTAGATTTTTCCCTTTCAGTATTTTAAATATATCCTGCCATTCCCTTCTGGCCTGCAGAGTTTCTGCTGAAAGATCAGCTGTTAAACATATGAGGTTTCCCTTGTATGTTACTTGTTGCTTCTCCCTTGCTGCTTTTAATGTTCTTTCTTTGTGTTTAGTCTTTGTTAGTTTGATTAATATGTGTCTTGGCATGTTTCTCCTTGGGTTTATCCTGTATGGGACTCTTTGTGCCTCTTGGACTTGATTGACTATTTCCTTTTCCATGTTGGGGAAATTTTCAACTATAATCTCTTCAAAAATTTTCTCATACCCTTTCTTTTTCTCTTCTTCTGGGACCCCTATAATTCAAATGTTGGTGTGTTTGATATTGTCCCAGAGGTCTCTGAGACTATCCTCAGTTCTTTTCATTCTTTTTACTTTATTCTGCTCTTCAGAAGTTATTTCCACCATTTTATCTTCCAGCTCACTGATTCATTCTTCTGTTTCAGATATTCTGCTATTGATTCCTTCTAGAGTATTTTTAATTTCAGTAATTGTGTTGTTTGTCTCTGTATGTTTATTCTTTAATTCTTCTAGGTCTTTGTCAATTGATTCTTGCATTTTCTACTTTCTGTTTTCAAAGTTTTTGATTACCTTTACTATCTTTATTCTGAATTCTTTTTCAGGTAGTTTGCCTATTTCCTCTTCATTTATTTGGACTTCTGTGTTTCTAGTTTGTCCCTTCATTTGTGTAGTATTTCTCTGCCTTTTTCATTATTTTTTTTTAACTTATTGTGTTTGAGGTCTTCTTTTCCCAGGCTTCAGGGTTGAATCCTTTCTTCCTTTTGGTTTCTGCCCTCCCAAGGTTGGTTCAGTTGTTTGTGTAAGCCTCATATAGGATGAGATTTGTGGCGAGGGTTTTTCCCTCTGATGGGCAAGCCTGAGTGAGGGGGTGATCCTGTGCTGATGATTGGGTTTGCATTTTTGTTTGGTTTGTTGTTTAGATGGGGCATCCTGCACAGGGTGCTACTGGTAGTTGGGTGATGCCAGATCTTGTTATTTCTTGTACACAAAGTGGTTTCCTTTGTGTATGTCCTCACTATCTGATACTCTGGTATCAGATTATCTGGTTAATTATCTGGTAGTCTAGGGTCTTGGAGTCAGTGCTCCCACTCCAAAGGCTCAGGGCTTGATCTCTTCATCTAGGACTGATGAGATGAAAACAAGCTCTTTGTTTTTCAGACCTCCTGTTGTAGTTATTTCCAAAATCTGGTCGACCACATCTTCAGTTTCTCTGCATCCATGTGCCTCGGGAGCCACAGTTCCTCTATATCACATTATTTTATTCTTTTTATGGCTAAGTAATATTCCATTTATGTATGTACCACATCTTCTTTATCCATTCATGTGTTGGTGGACATTTTGGTTGCTTTCACATCTTGGCTCTTGTAAGTAGCGCTGCAGTGAACATCAGAGTGCCTGTATTTCTGTTCCTTTTGAAAGCATAAGTGGTAGCTGCTTTCCCTTGTGAATAGAAAACATCTTTCAAATCTCATTTCTTGCTCTCTTTACTCAGGTGGTGATGGGGAGAGGGGAAATTAAAGCATTCCATAAGGAAGCGTGTCTTTCAACATGCAACATTTTACTAGGTATCTGAGAAAACTCAAAATCAGACAGGATTTCAGATGTTGACCAGAATGGAGTTAGCCCAGCACAGCTCATCTCCCCAGATGGATTACAATGAAAAATTCTTCAGCAAAGTCATGTCTGACTCCTTGCAATACCATGTACTGTAACCTGCCAGACTCCTCTGTCCCTGGGATTTCCCAGGCAAGAATACTGGAGTGGGTAGCCACTCCTTTCTCCAGGGGATCTTCCAGACCCAGGGATCAAACCTGGGTCTCTGGTATTGCAGGCAGACTCTTTACCATCTAAGTCACCAGGAGGGCACAAAGGAAGCAAAACAAAACCCCAACTATCTGAAGACTCTGGAAAGCACATGTTAGCAACCCCCCAAAATTCAATTTTTAAAAGCATCTTAAAAATTACAAATTAGCATCCATATTAGGTTGGAAATTCAAAACTTGAAGAATAATCAGGAGAGTTTTTTTAATATTTGTGCTCTTTGTCTCTCAACTTTGGTTTGAGGGTGGCCTCAATTGTGGAGCTGGGAAGCAAGGATAAACAACAAAAACTGTAAAAGGAAACAGCACATCAAAATCTGTGATATGCACCTAAATTGGGGCTTCCAGGGAAGTTTAAAGCATTAAATAATTATGCAAAAGAGAAGGAAGGTCTCAAAACACGTAAGCTTTCATTTTAAGAAACCAGGGGGAAAAAGCAAATTGAACACAAAGCTAGCAAAATGAGAGAAATAATAAAGATTAAAAACAGAAGTCATTGAAATTGAAATGAGTAAAACAACAGGACCAAATGACACATTTTTAAAAAAATCATTAAAGTTGATAAATTTCTAGCCACAATGATTTTTAAAAAAAGAAAGAAATTACCAACACAGAGCAAAAAGGGGGAGATCATCGCAGATCCCACATATACTAAAAGGATAAGGGAAGACTGACAATTTCTAACCATAATTCTGAAACTTTAGATGTGTGTGTGCTAAGTTGTTTCAGTTGTGTCTAACCCTTTGCAACCTCGTGGTCTGTAACCCCCCAGACTCCTCTGTCCATGGGATTCTCCAGACAAGAATACTGGAGTAGGTTGCCAAGCCCTTCTCCAAGGGATTGTCCCAGCCCAGGGATCAAGCCAGTATGTCTTATGTCTCCTGCATTGGCAGGCAGGTTCTTGAAAGAAATCAATTATTTGAAAGATGAAAACTATCAAATCTCATTCAAAATACTAGACAATCTAAATAATCTTATCTCTATTAAAGAAATTGTAGCTAAAATCTTTCTAAAAAAGAAAGTCCACGCTCAGGTGGCTAACCTGGTGAATTCTACCAAATGTGTAGGGAAGGAAGACACTATACCAGTTTTATATATTCTTTTCTAAATATTTGTAGAGATAGGAAACTTTATAACTCAAAAAGCCAGAATTATACTGATATCAAAACCAGACAAAGACAATATAAAAAAAGAAACTACAGACCAATATATCCCATGACCTGACATAAAAAATCCTAGCAAAATAGTATTAAATCAATTCCAACAACATATGAAAATGATAATATATCAAGATCAAATGGAGTTTATCCCAGGAATGCAAACTTGTTCATCATTCAAAAAAAATCAAGCAATGAATTTCACCATAATAATAGACTAAGGAAGAAAGTCATATGTTTATCTCAATAGACACAGAAAAATCATCTGACAAAATTTACTATCCATTCATAATAAAATCTCTCAGTAACTTAGGCCTAGAAATGGAAGTGAATGCCCTAAACTTGATAAATGGAAGCTACAAAAAAAAAAAAAAAAAAAACCCCTACAACTAATATAATGATGAAAAACTAAGAGCTTTGTGTCTGAGATCAGGAATGAGGAAAATAATTTTAGCTCTCATGATTCCTACTCAGCATTATAGTCTATGTCTTATCCAGTGCAATATGACAAGAAAAAGAAATAAAGGTGCACAGATTGAAAAGGAAGAACTGAATCTATTCCTATTTACAGATCACAGGGTTATATACATAGAAAACCCCAAGAAATATGCAACACTCCTAAAACTAATGAATGCATTCAGCAAGATCATGGAATACAAGATAAACATACAAAAATCAATTGTATTTCTATTTAGTAACAAACTGGAAACTAAAATAAAACACAATACCATTTTTAATTATCCCAAAGAAAATGAAATAATCAAATATAAATTGAGCAAAACATGTATAGAATCTGTGTATTAAAAGTTAAAAAACACTGATGGAAAAAATAGAAGACCTAAATAAGTGGAGAGATACATATTACTTTCTGCCTTTTATCAGAGGTGTTTTTTTTTTTTTTTTCTATCTTTGCCTCACCACCTGTTCTTGGTAATGAGGGCATAATGGGGAAACATCAGGGCCACCTAGCAATGCCATGTTTTTATTTCCATCAGTGACAACTTATACTAGATTTCACTGTTCTCATCTTTCCAACCTTAAACCATTTGTGAGATCACAAGTGGTACTGATAGTCATTTCTAGTTATTGTTTCTGTAACTCATTAATTCAACACATACTTATTAGACACACACCAGGAAATACACTCAGTGCTGTGGGTACAGAAAAAGAGACACAATACCTTTCATAGAAAATTAAAAAAAAATTTTTTTTAAGATCCAGTGCCTAGTGGATCTAATCTCATAAGCTCTCTAGTGATCAATAGAATAAATGTCAGCTTAGGAAGGTACAAATGAAAAAGAGTGTTTTCTAGACAAACTAACAAAAGTCTTAGTTTTCTTCTGAGACTAATATATTTAGTGAAAATACAGAAAAACTTAGCTGTTTTACAATACTTTTTCTTCTAAACAGACTCAGAGATCTGGAGACTTGCTATTTCTTCCTTAACTAGCTTCTTACTGGGGGTCCAAGGCCTGATGAGTCTGTCTCAACTGTGCCCTGAGTACCAACACCAGGCCAGCTTAAGAATATGCCTACCCACTATCATTCTTGAGCAACCAACCAAATGATACACCAAGGACATCATTGAATGTAGCCACTCTGGAGGCAAACTCTGACTCAAAAGGCTGCACATTCTGAGCTCAGAATCTGTGAATATGTAGCAAGGAAAGTCAATTAGGTCTTGATTCAAAACCTTCCATCTCTTATCTCCTCTGTGACTGGGCCCAGTTTCATAAGCTTACTGGAACCTCAGATTTCCTTCTGAGATGAAGCTATAAGAGAAAGAAATTTTCTTTATAGGGATAATGGAAAATTATATGAACTAAAGATCAATTGAGAGCTACAAATCATGTAATATGTTTTTGAGAAAATGTCCAATTTCTCCCACACATACCTTCTCTCTTCCAACATGGACAAGTTACTTTGGGACTCTTCTCCAAAGTCAGAGAGGTCCTAGCCTACTCTGAAACAGGCCCAGGAAGGTCTTTGCACATCCAAAATTTATCTTCAATCAGACCAGCTTAGATAGAAACCTACAAATTTTATTTTAACATTTATCAATCCACCCCCCTTTCAAGCCCAGATTAGTTCCCAGCACCTTGCCCTCTCTGGGATCCTAACACCTCCAGCGACACATTCAGTACATACTACTGTGGGACAGCATGGGTGCCATATGCATGCTAAGACTCTCTACCCAGTTATTGGATGACTCCAGCCTCATAGTGGGTACCATCCCCTAGTTTCATCAAACCATAGTGTCTCTAGTGAAATATTTTGCCTGTAAATTGATAGTCTCCAAGTGGAAGGAAAGACTAGGCCATCAAACTCTTAGACAGAACCTCACATACGATGTTATATGTGTTATACTAACCACTCCTTGAAACAAACAAGAAAGCCATATGGCCCAAATAATTGTTCATATCCAGTATCCCAGCCCTAATTATGCCAGTTATACCCTCTCTGTGTTCACCCAGGCTTGCTCTGGGCATCTCAGTCATTGCATTTAAATTTCTAGAGCTTGGGTCAATTCACACATCAGCCAGTCCCACCCAGAAGAACATGAACTCCTTCCTGGAAAGGTGTCTTATACATTTTGGTATGCCCAGTAGCCAGCACAGTGCATGTCATTGTACTCAGCAAATACTTGTTAAATGAATGAAATAAGTCCCCCTAAATGAATGAAAAATTACTTCAATAAGTATGGCTTCTAAACATTGTACCCATGAGCACATAGGCCTAGTATTTCCCCATGGTGTCATAAATGGATGAGGCTGCCTGAATAATTCTATAGGATGAACTGGCTGCCTTCTGGGCTTTTCTCTTAAATGCAGGCTGCCATCAAGGTTGCTAACATTGTTTCCCTGGGTATGCCACAGAGGATGCCAAACCTTATGAGTTAAGGTGTTTGCTTCATGTAGCAACTTGCTTCTTAATGAGCTTGCTTATCTCACCATCTTGGACGTTAATATTGTTGAGAGGGAAGCATGCTCATTGACTGTTACCAAGAAAGATGAAAATCTCCAGGGAGGGCATCAAATATAGTCTATGTGCTAATAATTAGTCAATAAATAAGCTCTGTTTCAAAAAAAGAGAAAAGAATGGGAATAAAGAAAAAGGAATGGCTTTAAGATGAGCAATAAAAATAGGAAATTGGAAAGTTGCTTTCATTTTCTTCTCTAAACTTCTGGCAAGGTCCATGAACTAAACTGATAATCTGAAACTCAGCCTTGCAAGTTGAGCCTAGGGATCTACTGGGCTAGTGGCTCACCTCTAGGCCACACACTTGGCAGGAAAAAATATACTCTGAACATAATGGCAAGGCTGAAAACTGAACAGTTCATCCTTATCAATGTTTCCATTTGTAATTTGTGTTTTTGCTATAGTAGTCTACTTATTGAACTACGGCACTCCCTTAGATAATAGTTTCTGTGCTGGTTATCCTCTGTTTGCTAACTGCCTGCCTCCCAGGTCCATTCTTCACTCTCCTCTGCCCTGCTCTGTGACCCAGAGACTGGTTCCCTTTCCTCAGGCTTCTGCTGAGGTCAGCAGCACAAGATGAGAGAGTGGGAAGTCCAGATCCTCTCCTGTCCCACCCTGCTGCAGCGCCCAGTCACCTAGTAAGAACTGCCTGCTTCCAGGGCTACTGGTCCTTCCTGCTGGCCCTCACTGAGCTCCAGTAACACAGTCGTGCTCCTTTGCACCTGAGTCTTGGGGATGTAACAGCCTCCCACTGCGGGTAATCTCCAGGTGCCTCAATTTATCTTGTCTGTAGTTTTAACCTGGCCCACAGCTCCTTAAACAGCCCTTTCACTCAAATTTCTTACTTTGAGCCATCTGAGATGAATACCTCTCTACCCTAACTAACTGGCTCAAGTCAGAGGATGTGGTCCCTCATTATGCTTTTTTCATATCATGTCCCTCTATAACATTTTCACAGTTTCCTGAGTATTTCCAATTCCAACACATCTCAGCTCCACAGGGACTCTGTGAGGTAGGTGGGGTGGGTTTTTATCCCCATTTCTTATCCTCCATCAGATAAGAAAGCTGAGACTCAGATGCTAAGACACTCATCCAGTCACATAGGCCTCTCCCAAGTGGGGAAAGACCCTGATGCTGGGAAAGATTGAGGGCAGGATGAGAAGGGGACAGCAGAGGATGAGATGGTTGGATGCATCACCCACTTGACAGACATGAGTTTGAGCAAGCTCTGGGAGTTGGTGATGGGCAGGGAGGCCTGGCTTGCTGCAGTCCATGGGGTCGCAAAAAGTCAATCATGACTGAGTGACTGAACTGACTGACTGAAGTGGGGAAAGGCTTATTAGAAAAATAACACATCAATCCACACTGAAACTAGAAAACTTAAAGCATTCTCTATTCTGTTTTCTCTTAGAGTTCTTGAGAAGGTAATAGGGAATGAGAGCAAAGAAGAGATGGAAAGGAGAGATGAACCTAAGTAGAAGCAGGAGCACTGCCTCCATTTCAACAAGCTGTAAGGCAGGGTGTATGACCACAGATGCAGTGGTTTGGAAGAATTGGCTGAATGAGGACCTTGTTTTTCTCCAACTGTATCTGAAGAAAGATCATCAGGTAGGGGACAGTGACAGAGACTGCAGGGAAAGAAGGAAAGTTTAAAGTAGTCATATCAGCGAATGGGCAGGTGACTTTCTACATTTAGAAAAATAGAGATGGATGCTTAGCTAATGTATTCTTTTGAGATTTACGGTCATATGTTTGAAGAAGTTCAGTAAGCAGAGTTGTATGCATGCTTTCTTCTCCCTCTCTTTTTTCTCTCTCTGTGTCTCTCTCTCTTCAATGCTCAGCTTCTCTGCTGTGGGCATGGAGTAAACAGATGGTTGATTTTAACCAGGTTGGAACTTTGCCAGTTGTTTACCATATGGGATGGGGGGAGAAATTGAAATATTTTGTAAAGCAGTGCTAAAATCTGGAATCCCGGTGAAGAAGAAATGATGACATGATAAAGGTAAGGACAACAGAAAAACTGGTAGGACAAATGGTTGATGATCTTAATGGGGTAGAAGGTTGAGTAAGTTAGCTGAAAGGACAGAACTTTGTACTTGAAATTGAGATTTGGATGACCTTGTTGTCCCCAATGTCTTTAATCTTAGCATTGTTTTTAATCTTAGTATTCAATGCAGTGCTTGGCACACAGCTGGCAGCACCAGAATGAAGTTTGCAAAAGTGAATGAATCGTCAGTCTCAGGGGAAAGCAAACTGTGGAAGAGGAAAGACAGTTTGCCCCTGCTGTTCATTTATTTACTGTGCACATTGCCAGTTCGCCCTTTCTCTTTCCTCTAGTCCTGTCTTCTCTCTCTCACGCATACACACAGTACTCTATCTGTGCTAAGTCACCTCAGTCATGTCTAACTCTTTGTGACTCTATGGAATGTAGCCTACCAGGCTCCTCTGCCCACAGGGATTTTCCAGGCAAGAATACTGGAGTGGGTTGCCATTTCCTCCTCCAAGAGATCTTCCTGACCCAGGGATCGAACCTGCATCTCTTATGTCTCCTGCATTGGCAGGTGGGTTCTTTACCACTAGTGCCACCTGGGAAGCCCTGTTTCTCTGGACTTCTGACTTTTAGTTTCTTATTCCAACCTGCCTGCCTAACATGCCATTCCTCTGCCCTCTGTTTCCTGTAATGATCCATATCATCTCCTCAGTGAGACTTTTCTGGAGTCCTGCAGCCCCTCATAACTAGTACTACAACAACAAGTATCCATTGCTATGGCACTTGCTTCATTTTGCCTTAATGACTGACTTTTACATTTTGATTTATTTGTGTTTGATCTATGTGCATTTTTTTATTTTTTAATTCATTTATTTTAATTGGAGGATAATTGCTTTACAATATTGTGATGGCTGTTATCATACATCGACATGAATCGCCTTGGGTACATATGTGTCCCCCCATCCTGACCTCCCCTCCCACCTCCCTCCCCACCCCATCCCTCTGGGTTGTCCCAGAGCACCAGCTTTGAGTGCCCTGCTTCATGCATTGAACTTGCACTGGTCATCTGTTTTACATATGGTAATATACATGTTTCAAGTGCTATTCTCTCAATCATCCCACCCTCACCTTCTCCCACAGAGTCCAAAAGTCTGTTCTTTATATCTGTGTCTCTTTTGCTGTCTTTTTCCAAAGAAAGGCATTATCTAATCAAATGGAAAATCAACCAGGTTCTGGCTTAGGGTAAAGAAGACAATATAAGAAATTAATAGCGAACTTTACTTGAGCTCAGAAAATAAAATAAATCCCTGTGTTTATCAGCAGAGAAGGAAATTAAAAGTACTGACTCTAAGAATTGAGCTACTAGGTTAACATTTCCTAAATGACAGAATAGAAGCCCTGGCACTCTGTTCCTCTGTCTCTCCAGCTTTTTGAGCTCCAGCCACAAAAAACCAACTAATTTTTGCTCAATATACTAAAATTAATAATATCAACAGTAACATTTGTATGCTTTTTAATTGTGTTTTCATGCTTGTCCCACTTATTTCCCACATTCTGTGAAGTCTCATTTGTAAACACCCATTTTTACTTGTAAAAACCCATTTTTATAGGCAAACAAACTGAGGCACTAAAAGATTATGGGATTTGTCTAAGGATATACAGCAGTAAGTAGGCAAACTAAAATCGCAATTCCAAATAATTTGAATCCAACTCTCATAAGCTTTTGACTTTTCAAATTAGTTCTTGAAGAACCCCAAGATGCCAAAAGGGTGTATATTGCTCTAAATTTCATACCAGAGGATTAAAAGATGGGGACCCCAAGGAACTTGGTTGCCACAAACCCAGAGAACCCAGACCTCTTGTTCCTCAACCAAGAACATCTTCAGCCAAGACTCAGCACTCCTCTGGGTAGAAAAACATGGAAAATCTTTCCAACTTTTCATTCTGAATCCTCTATTCTTCACCAACAAGGGGACCCATATCTTGAGTTCTAAGGTAATCCATTAAAAACAGGTGCATTTGGGGAACCATTGCTTTTGAGGAGAAAGTGGCTTCCATTCAAGGAAAATTGGTCACATGAAAGAGATCCTTGGAAGACAGTTATTCTGAGGTCACAGGTGAGGGGCTATTCAGTTTCCTGAGCCTGGAGGGTTATGGGGGTGGGAGCTTTAGCTATAGACTTAACAGGGAGTACTAGCAAAGAAATTTAAAAAGAAAAAAGATGGAGGCAGAAGCAGATTCTTAAAAATCCTGTAGTTTTTTTTTTTTTAAATGAACTGAATATGATGAAAGGTTAATGTGAAGAAGAAAAAGGAAGCAGACATAAAAATTAACTTGCTGGAGGCAAACATCTGCATATAAAGAATTAAGAGTAGGAAGTTCACTCAATTTTGTTTCAGTTCCCATATCTGGGAAGTGAGATGGAATTGGCTCACCCTGCATAACTGAGGGATTATTTTCAGGATCCAGCAAGATCACATGGTGTCCTCGATGTACTAAGGCAGCCAACGATTGCCTTGGGACCACTAGTAGCCATCTATGCCACGTCTGCCTTCAATTCATGCGACACTGTCTTTCAAACCAGAACCCAAGAGTATTCTCAACAGTGTAAGTGATTCTATGAGAAGTTTTAAATTTTGTTTACATTTTGATAGTAATCTAAAAAATAAATATTAATCTAAGCATTTTAAAAAAACCTTCTAAAGGCAACCTCATGACCTAGTCCTGCGCCTTGGTCTCTGTGCTCACATGTAGGCTTCTATGTAATGACTGTGCTGGTTCATCCTCTTCTCCTTCAACTCTCAGAGACAATGTCCCCCATCCTTACTCTGTTGATGCCTCTGACTCTGCTTCTTGGTTCTTTTCTCTTCTTCATTTATTCTTATTCATTTGGTGACCTCATTCAATCACATGATTTTAAGTATGACATATAATCTGACAACACCCAGAGGCACTGTACACCTCTGGCCCACACCTTTTTCCTGAACATTAGCTCAACTGATGCCCCACCTTGATATCCTAAAGAGTGACCTTATATCTTCAGTGAACCACAACAGTTCTGGATGATTCCTGTTGCTCTAGCATGATTATTAATAGTGTCTCCTTTGTGTCAAAAATGTCCTGGTTGGACAGCAAATTATGATCACCCTGCCAACAGGCTTCCCAAACTTAACATGTCTAAACTGAACACTTGATCTCCACAAAATGGGCCCAAGCAGTAGTCTTCCCTATTCCAGTCAAAGGCAGTTAAATCCATCCAGTTGCTCAGCCCAAAAACTCTTAGTCCCACACTTTCTCTCTCTCCACATTCAAACCAAAGGGAAAATCCCTTGGTTCTTTAAAACACGATGGAAACTGACCATTAGCACTGCCTCAACTGCTACCATCCTGGCCTACACCTCTTTGCAAAATCTTCTAATCCAGCCCTTTCTCCACAGTCTAACCTTAACACAAAAGCCAGGGTGTTACAACTTAAAGGCAGGTTGGATATGTCATGCCTCAACTCAGAGTCCTCCAATGAGACCCATTCTTCCCAGAGTAAAAGCCAGAGTACTCACAATGGCCCATGTGGGTGCAGGAGATCTGGCCCCCCCGATACCTCTCTGACTAATTTCCCCCATCACTCACTCCCATCTGGCATGACCAGCCACTGTGACAGGCACCCACAGCCTCGGTACTGTCTCCTCCCTCTCCCTGCAAATATTCTTCACCTCTTTCAAGTCTTTGCTCAAGCTTAACTCTCTCAATGAGTCCTAATGGCACCATTCTGCTTAAAATTGCCCCACCTGCCCACTCCTGATTCTTAGTCCATGTAACTTGCTTATTTTTTTTCTCTTCATACTACTTCTTAGCTTCTTACACACAATATAATTTTCATGTTTATTAATCTTGTTTATTACTATCTCCCCCATTACAATGTAAGCTCCACAAGGGCAAAGATACTTTTGTTTTGTTTTGTTTTATTCAGTGATGTAGTCTGAGCTCCTAGAACAGTCTCTGGAACATAGTAGTGGTAGTGGTGGTTTAGTTGCTAAGTCGTGTCTGACTCTTGCAACCCCCTGACCTGTAGCCTATAGATACTCAGTAAATAATTTTTAAATAATACAAAGGGGTTGGGTGCAATTGAGTAACTAAACACACAGTTTATCTGCCCTGAGCCAAGAAGGAAATAACTCAGGGAAGATGTATTACAAAGACCCTGATGCTGGGAGAGATTGAAGGCAGGAGAAGAGGGGGACGACAGAGGATGAGACAGTTGGATGACATCACCAACTCAACAGGCATGAGTTTGAGTAAGCTCTGGGAATTGGTGATGGACAGGGAGGCCTGGCGTGCTGCAGTCCATGGGGTCACAGAGTTGGACACGACTGAGTGACTGAACTGAACTGAACTGGATTACAAAGATGACATTCGATGGCACAGGGTAAATGTTTCTCACTGGTTTGAATTTTAAAAAGTGACAGAAATGAATCATCAAATAGCAGATGAAAGCATAAGCAATGAAGAACTCAAAAGAATTATGACTTAGCACTCAGTACCTTATTCACATTTAGAGAGTCCAATCAGTTTCACAAACCAACAACTATCACATAAAGTAATATCCATTTGAATTGTATTACATTTTAGCTTCACTTATATTTCACTTATGAAAATAGTTTGGTTTTATAATTGTATAGAAATTAATAAGCATGTAGAGTAGTTTCATATATATTCGTTATTTAAAACACACACAAAATAATAATTTGTTAGACCTCTGGATCATAAAAGCTTTTCTTCCTTTAAAAAAGACCTGTGTGATAAGGTTTAGAAAAATATTGATCTAGAGCATATTTGGCTTTCTAGGGCTGCATGTATCAGAGTGACCTCAACCTCATCTCTCACCTGTCCAGATGTGAGGCAAATTTGATTCATTGGTAATTCTCTCTTCCAGGTCAGCCGAGCTCATTGCCTCTCATCTCCTGCAGTTCAAAGATTTGCTTCATTAGTCCCTGAAGCATAATTAAGTGCCCACCGTCTGCCAAGTGGTGACCCAGATGCTAGGCATACAAACATAGGGATGGCAGGTGTCTGCTACCTTGAGCTGTTTTAACACCATCTTACCCACAATCTAATACCTTATGTGTAAACAACACTTGTTCACAAAGTGCTCCAATGTACATTCACCATTTGAGGCAGGAATGTGAGATGTAGGAACTGACGATCCCAGAGATTGGCTCATTTAGGTCACATGGCTAAAGTCAGAAGCCAGAATGCAAGTCCAAATGTTTAAGCCTGTACTCTGAGTGATAGTTTCTGCCTTCTGCATTCACAGTGTCTTTGTCTCTATGCCACTCCCTCTCCCACCTGCTTGATTTCCATCAAGTATCCCCAGGACTTCTGATGCCTTCCTGCTTCTCAGAGGGAGGACCACAGAGCCAAAGCAATGCTCTCACATTGCTGTCTCTTCCTTTCTCTCTGCACTGTGAGGCTGCAGGACCAAACCTAAGTCTGCAGCAGGGCGTGCTCCACTGCAGGGCCACTGGTTCCAACAGGACTTAAGGTCCAGTGGGTGCTTAGTGAGCCCAGGCCATGTAAACACACTCATACTTACGAGTCTGAGGAAAGCCACTTTATGGATCACAGGGGATGAGTGCTGCAGTCCTTTCCTTCTGATAGCATCGCTTGGCAGTTGAGGCGAAGACTGCATTCCTGCTGCCTGATCTGATCTGCAGCACCATGCTCTCCTGCAAATGCCCATCTGCCATCTGGACACAGAGTGTCACACAGCACCCTCAGGACATCCCATCAGATCTGTTTCTTCCTGTCTTTGGCTAATGCCAACACTTGAGCCCCCCAAAAACTCCTGTGACAGCTAGGGACAGGTTTCACTTGGACTTAATGTTTTCAGCATCTGCAGTTGGTGCAAGCAGCGCATCCCACCATCAGTTAAAGCCTTGTGCTGTCTCTACAGCTCAGGCCATTCAAAATGAGTGGATTGTTCCTCCCTTTGTGTTTTTCTCCTATCAGCGCACCCGCTAAAAAAGGCTACAAATGGACACTTCACACACATTGGTGTTAGATGAATTTTTTTTCCTGAATAATTCTGTGTGTCCAGATAACACTTTTCTCCCAGAACTTTCTCAGAAACATTGTTATCCTCATTGTCATTTACTAGATGAGAAACTGGATGAGCAGGGAAGTTTTGTCTGATAATAATACACTGAGAAGGGGTGGGATTTCCCAAGAATTATGGTGTAAGCAAAGCATGAGTACAATCTCAGAACAGAGGGCACAGCGTAGGGGGCCATGTGCTACCAGGTTTACAAAAATTAGTGAAAGTGACATCTACTGGCCCACATGTGGTAAATGCCCAATAAACATTTGTTTATGAATGGTTGACAAAATGCCATCACACTGTCTCACTGTGTCCTAGTTAATTGCACTGTGTGGTAAAGTGGAACAGTATAATTACTCCAAATTTATAGAGAAAACACTGTGGGGCTGCAAAGCTCTCAACCTTACACAGCCCAGGACATAACAAAGGTTTCTAACTATAAAGTCATGGCCCTTAGTATTTGGAATCAGTTTAAAAATGCTGATTCCATCACTTACTAACTGTATCATCTGGGCAGTATGTGGCAATAATAATAATACTCTTTTTTGGAGTTTTGATGAAAATTATAGTAATTTCCTAAAGGATCTAGCATAATGCCTGGCTCAGAATACAGGACTAATAAATGCCTTATTTTATATTAAACCACCTCCAGATACGATCCCTCTTATTTAGAAAAAAAAAAAAAACAACAACAACTATTTTCAGGCAGCAGAACTGAACTGTACAGAGAGAGATAAATAAAATTTATCAAATAGAATGCATAAATGACATCAGTACCCTATAGCAGAGGAGCCCGGGGGTGATGGGAAGGTGGAGACTAGGATGCTGGTTCGTCCAGCCTTGGACCAAATGAGGGCATCCCTGGACAATTCCTATTTGGTTTTCCCTCCAACCAATGTCTATTCTCTCTGCAGGTCCTTCTGTGATGCACAGACCTTTCAGTGGTCCACACGGCACTGACTGTTACATACGTTTCCATGAACTCTTCCTAGCTTTCTCACTCTTACTCAACCATTAACAAGTGAGTCTTCTTCTTGGTCTCAGTCTGGTCAACCACAAGGTTAGCATCACAGGAGGCTGATGAAATTGGTGGTTCCAAGATTCTTCCTAGCGGGAAGGGATTCTGGAGTCATTCTGTGTTCAGCAGGAGCTGTCCTGGCGTTGGGACCATGATATGGTGGCCACATGGTGGCGATATGGTGACCAGTCTTGATGCTCTCACACTTCAGGTGGGGAGAAAGACAAGCAAGTCAACACTCAAGGATAACTTACTGTAGGTAGTTAGAATCAATAAAGCTTTGTGAAGAGATGGTTTGGAACCACTCTTACTATCTACTGTTAACAGGTTCAGGTTCTGGTCTATATATTTTACAAAAGACGTCTCATTTGATCCTGACAACAAACCTGGGACTGTTATTCCTATTTTAGAGTTGAGGAAATGGATTTGGAGAGGCTAAATAACATGCCCAAGGTTTGGCTACCAGCGTAACAATCCCAGATCCACCCCATATCTTCCTATTATGCTATTCCTGGAAAGGTACAAAATGGCAGCAGGGGAAAGATAGGTAGCTCCAGGCCCAAGAGCAGAGTTTGGGAGGAGGGACTCTTAATAATTTCAGTACTCCACTCAGGGACTCCTTGGACATTTTCACCCATGCTTCTTTGCTCAGATGTACCCCCCACTCCTTCCTTCCTGGGCACAGAGAACCTCTGCGTCTGACCCTTTCGCATCATATCTCCTAAGAGTGCTGACTCTGGGGTCAGACAGCAAGGGCTCAGGTCTCAGGTCCACCACTGATTGATGCAGCAAGTCATTTAATGCCCATCACGCCTCAGTGTCCCCACATACAAATTGAGAAGCAAAGCACTGCCTTTCTCACAAGTTGCTGTAGAGATTCAGTGATCCCTTAATGTAAGACAGGTAACACAATGCCTGACAAGTGGCAAATGTTCAATAAATGTTGTGTACCTCATTGTCACATTACTGTTGTTGCCGTCTACAGGAACACTGGCTTTCTGCCACACTCATCCTTTCACTATTCCCTAGACACACTTTGCACTTTTCTATCCTCAGGTCTTTTGCTTAATGTTCTCCTCAACTGAAATGCCCTTCATTCTCCCTCAGAGAGTTTTGTTCTATTCATTTAGACTTTTATTTGTTGTTATCATACGTCGCAGTATCCTCCACACAATAAGTCCCCCAAAGCTCTCTGTTTAATCAGTAATTAAATATATGTTAATAATACTACTAAATTTATGGTACACTAGAGTTTATCTAAAATCCAATAACCATATAAAAATCAAACTTTCTTGATGCAAGGAACCGAAAGTCAGTTCTCTGTGACAACCTAAAGAGGTGGGATGGGGTGGGGGTGTGTTCAAAAGGGAGGGGACATAGGTATACCTAATGCTGATTCACATTGATGTATGGCAAAAACCATCACAATAGTGTAAAATAATTATCTTCTAATTTAAAAAAATAAGAATAAAAAAAGAAAAAAAATTTCATATAGTGTCATGGTAGCCAATTGACTGTGAGATGCTAAAGTACTGTCTGAATCAAAGAAAATTTAAATTATGCACCATATACTAAGAATGTGTGTAATCTTATATTCTAACACTTTGAACATTGGTGACCAATTTATAAAATGTATAGCTTTCATCCTTCATCTTCTCTGCAAAAAGAAACCTAACAGTAATTGGTAGTGATAATATCACCTTGACTTTGAGCTTCTAGCAACAATGAGAACATTCACATGTAGATGTAAGCTTTTCCAAACAATCTCCTTTCATCCCTCAAACTTCTCAACATGGAGCACAAATGACTTCAGGGCAGAGCCTAGCCGAGGCCAGTCAGTATCTTGGAATACCATCCACAACAAGCCCTGAAACATCAGAGGAGAAATGCTGAAAAACCTGGACCCCATCTCCCCTCCCAGAATAGATGGTATCTGTCTAGGTCTCTCCCACCAAAGGAGACAGGACCCTTCAGTGGAAAGAATAAGCATTCTTCTTGGTATTAACTTCTGTTCCCTTAAGTCTCTAATATAACTGTGAAAATTTGTATCTGATGCTACCACAAGGCAAGCCAACCACCTCCAGGTCAGCCACTGGCATAATGTGGACCAGGTCCCACACCACGTTAGAACTTTGAGAACTAATGTTTGGATGCTAAAGTGCTGCATTGTTCCTCTTCCAGTGGACCATGTTGTACCAGAACTCTTCACTATGACCCATCCCTCTTCAATGGCCCTGCATGGCATGACTCATAGCTTCTCTGAATTACTCAAGTCCCTACATCACAAGGCTGTGATCCATGAAGCAGAGTCAGTTTTCATTCCAATCCCAAAGAAGGGCAATGCCAAAGAATGTTTAAACTACCATACAATTGCACTCATTTCACATACTAGCAAGGTTATGCTCAAAATCCTTCAAGTGAGGCTTCAGCAGTACATACACCGAGAAATTCCAGATGTACAAGCTGGGTTTTGAAGAGGCAGAGGAACCAGAGATCAAATTGCCAACATTCGTTGGATCATGGAGAAAGCAAGGGAGTTTCAGAAAAACATCTACTTCTGCTTCACTGACTATGCTAAAGCCTTTGACTGTGTGGATCACAACAAACTGGAAAATTCTTAAAGAGATGGGAATACCAGACCACTTTCATTGTCTCCTGAGAAACCTGCATGCAGGTCAAGAAGCAACAGTTAGAACTGGACATGGAACAATGGACTGGTTCAAAATTGGGAAAGGAGTATGACAAGGCTGTATATTGTCACCCTGCTTATTTAACTTATATGCAGAGTACATCATGTGAAATGCCAGGCTGGATGAATCACAAGCTGGAATCAAGATTGCCAGGAGAAATATCAATAACTCAGATATGCAGATGACACCACCCTAAGGACAGAAATCAAAGAGGAACTAAAGAGCTTATTTAACTTACATGCAGAGTACATCATGTGAAATGCTGGGCTGGATGAATCACAAGCTGGAATCAAGATTTCTAGGAGAAGTATGCAGAGATACCAATCTAATGGCAGAAGTGAAGAGGAACTAAAGTGAAGAGGAACTTAATTCCTCCAAGTGAAGAGAAACTAGAGTCTCTTGATGAAGGTAAAAGAGGAGAGTAAAAAAGTGGACTTGAAACTCAACATTCAAAAATCATGATCATGCCATCACTTCATGGCAAATATTAATAGAAGTGGAAGAAGTGGAAGCAGTGAGAGAATTTATTTTCTTGGGCTCCAAAATCACTGCAGACGGTGACTGTAGCCTTGAAATTAAAAGATGGTTGCTCCTTGGAAGGAAAGCAATGACAAATCCAATCGGCATATTAAAAAAGCAGAGACATTACCCTGCCGGCAAAGGTTCATATAGTCAAAGCTATGGCTTTTCCAGTAGTCATGTACAGATGTGAGAGTTGGACCATAAAGAAGACTGAGTGCCAAAGAACTGATACTTTCAAATTGTGGTGCTGGAGAAGACTCTTGAGAGTCCTTGGACAGCAAGAAGATCAAATCAGTCAATCCTAAAGGAAGTCAACCCTGAATATTCATTGGAAGGACTGACGCTGAAGCTGAAGTTCTAATACTCTTGCCACCTGATATGAAGAGCTGATTCTTTGGGAAAAACCCTGATGCTAGGAAAGATTGAGCATTGAAACGTGAAGGAGGTGGAAGAAGATGAGATGGTTAGCATCGTCAACTCAATAGACATGATTCTGAGCAAACTCTGGGAGATAGTGTAGAACAGAGGAGGCGCTGCAGTTCATGGGGTTGCAAAGAGTCGGACACGACTCAGCAACTGAACAACAGCTACTAAGTGCTGCTGACTAGGAAAGACTGATTTATTAACTCAACCAAAACAATGTAACGTACCACCCAGAAGTTCCCTGATGAAGAATATACAAAAGAAAACTGAAAAGTCAAGGATAGAAAGAAACTTTTTGCATTCATGAGGGCAAGGAGGGAAAAACATATGTTAAACATTTCTAGAATAAGACTTTCTCCTTAAATCCAGTAATTTAATACTATTCTTAGTATATTATTTATTAATGAATTTAGTCATAAGCAACAAAAAGCTATAATACAAAAATAGTTCAAAGGCTATGTTATATTCAGAGAAATTGTTTAAGAATCATACTTTGAACACAAAGAAAATTTATATTTTTTTTATTTTAATAAAAACAGTAGCTGATAATGAGAACTTGCCATGAACTACTGTTTGAAGCATCTTACATTAACTCCTTTAATTCTCTCAGGAACAATTTGAGGTACTTATTATCTTTATTTTATAGTAGGAGGTTAATATGTCCAAGATTGCACAACTAATAAATGATAGAAGTGAAATAAGAACTCAAGTGGTCTGGCCCCAATATCCACTAAACACATGGTAAACAAATACTTAAAATTGATCAATTGGATTAGGAGGTTGGGATTAACATATGTGTACTATTATATATAAAATAGATAACCAATAAGAACCTATTCTGGGGCTTCCTAGGTGGCATTAATGATAAAGAATCCATCTGCCAATGCAAGAGACATAAGAGATGAGGGTTCAATCCCTGGGTCCGGAAGATCCCTTGGACAAGGAAATGGCAATCGTTCCAATATTCTTGCCTGGAAAATCCCAAGGGCAGAGGAGGCTGACGGGCTGCAGTCAATGGGGTCACACGACTGAGTGACTGAGAATGCACGCACACAGGAGTCTATGGCATAGCACAGGAAACTATACTCAGTATCTTGTAATAACCTACATTTGAAAAGAATTGGAAAAATCGCTTTACTGTATGCCTGAAACTAACTCAACATTGTAAATCAACTATACCTCAGTAAAGATTAGAAAAAAAAATAAGTCTGTTCTATACATCTGAGTCTCTCTTTCTTTTTTTGCATATAGGGTTATCGTTACAGAGAGGGTGGGATGTTTCAAGAGAACAGCATCGAAACATGTATATCTAGGGTGAAACAGATCACCAGCCCAGGTTGGGTGCACGAGACAAGTGCTCGGGCCTGGTGCACTGGGAAGACCCAGAGGGATGGGGTGGAGAGGGAGGTGGGAGGGGGGACCGGGATGGGGAATACATGTAAATCCATGGCTAATTCATTTCAATGTATGACAAAAACCACTGCAATGTTGTAAAGTAATTAGCCTCCAACTAATAAAAATAAATGGAAAAAAAAAAAGAAGAAAAAAAAATAAATGTCATCAGTTTGAAAGGGCATCACAGTGCATGTGTCTGGATCAGTCATTTCTCCGTGCTCTCATCGCTTGGGATATTCGGATGTAAAGAGTCGGACACGACTGAGCGACTGAACTGAAGGTAGGGCCAAGAGTTCCGCATGTCCCTGACCCATCCCAGGAACTGCGGGAAAAACAGACGAAAGGCAAGTGAGCCCTAAGTCCTCAAGGGATAAAGTAACTTATAAATCCTAACAAAAAGCCACCACTGGGGGACAGCAGAAAGGAATCCTCTAGGAGAAGCACAGCCACTAGCGGTGCCCCTTCCCGGGGCACAAGAATTGAATCTGTGAAGCTGTTGAGGAGGTCACCAGCCAAGGACCATCATCATGCGTGGGCAGCTACTAAAGGTTCTGCTGGAGCTCTGAGGCTCTCTCTTGGGAAGGGACAGCGAGAGGGTCCCTTCTTGAATGAGCCTGTAGACAGTTCAGCAGCGCTGGGCTCACAACTGCTCTCCCCTTGCTCTCTCCCAACAACACAGGATTCTATCTCCACTTGAGAAAAAAGTTTATTATCATTCTCGAGGTGTGAGAGGAAACCCGTTGAAATGCCAAGTAAGACTGATTATTCATCTTTAAAAAAAAAAAGTTTTATTGGCATACAGTTGGTTTACAATTTTGTGTTAGTTTCAGGTGTTGGGCAAAGGGGATCAGTCATACATATTCACACACCGACTCTTTTTTTATTCTTTTCCCTTATAGGGCATTACAGAGTATTAAGTAGAGCTCCCTGTGCTACAGTAGGTCCTTATTAGTTATCTATCTTATATATAATAGTATGTATATGTCAATCCCAGGTTCCCAACTTATCCTTCCCCCGACAACAATGTTTGTTTTCTACATCTGTAACCATTTCTGTTTAGTAGATGAACTCATTTGTACACTTTTTTTTTCAAATTCCACATATAAGTGATATCATATGATATTTGTCTTTCTCCATCTGACGTACCATAATTTGAAAAGATCCAGGTACCCCATTGTTCATTGCAGCACTATTTACAATAGCCAGAACATGGAAGCAACCTAAATGTCCATCAACAGAGGAATGGATAAAGAAGATGTGGTACATATATACAGTGAAACACTACTCAACCATAGAAAGAGAGAGAAATAATGCCATTTGCAGCAACATGGGTAGACCTACAGACTGTTGGCTGTTACACTGAGTGATAACCCATCTTTAATCTATTGGACTGAAGTTCCCCTGTGGCCTCAGCATGTAATAGAGCTATAGTCTTCCTAAACAACATTTGCTTTCTCAGGCCAGCTCCAGAAGCCTGGAAAACATGTCTTGTCACCATGCCTGTTTGCGAGATAGTGCTGAGAAGGTCAGCCTGAAAGGTGGGGCTGGCACGTGGCCTTGGTCCTGTTCTGAAAATTGATAGAGGAGGTCTATGCCTTGCCTCTCCTTGGATGGAAAGCATTTAGGGTGCCTGAGTCAGCCAGGTGTGATGCCCTTCCTCTTTGACCTTTAGCTCCAAGAAACAGGAGTCAGTCCACACTGTATTAAAGTTACCTTCAGGAAAAAGAATCTTAAATCTATTGGAACTGCCACAATCCTACAGTCTTTGGCCACATGCCTGTTTCTTTAAATATGTATATTTTAACCTGTGCTTTTTACAAATCAAACACTATTAAACTATAGGGTAGAGAAAGGGGAAGAGGTGATGCTTATTTTCTAATGAAGAAGATGGGCACGTGCACACATAAGGGAAAGATGAACAGAATAACAAGTGGAAGTGGGGAGTGTATAACTAACTGGCCAAACTCTAGGTCAATCAGACACCCATGTTGAAGGGTGAATAAAACTGCTTAAAAAGAAACCCTACCTTCTCACCTCTCCAGACTGAGAGAAGGTTCTGGGTAAGGAGAAGAAACTAGGAATTATATGCCTGCTGCTGCTAAGTCACTTCAGTTGTGTCCGACTCTATGCTACCCCATAGACAGCAGCCCACCAGGCTTCCCCGTCCCTGGGATTCTCCAGGCAAGAACACTGGTGTGGGTTGCCATTTCCTTCTCCAATGCAGGAAAGTGAAAAGTGAGAGTGAAGTTGCTCAGTCGTGTCCTACTCTTCGAGACCCATGGACGGCAGCCTACCAGGCTCCTCTGTCCATGGGATTTTCCAGGCAAGAGTACTGGAGTGGGGTGCCATTGCCTTCTCCAAGGAATTATATAAACATTGTTAAATTCCTGGCTAGAGCCCAGGACACAGGAGGGCCTGGCTGGGACAATCTTCATCCTCGTTGACTAGGGAAAGGAGCTCTTGGACCCACTGAAGGATGCATTTATGTTTTATTTCAGGTACATGTCTCTCTGATGGTGGGAAGTGAGAGGGGAGACCAATGCACTGTTACTTTGTTTTCATTCCTGTTCCAGGAAGAGGGCATTGGAAAGTGAACACATAGCTGGTGGTATTTCCCTTGGGAAATGCCCTGCAGGGTAGCCTTAGTAGAGCATATGGTCTCAGAGAGCACTGGTCTGAAGTCCAACTTGTGGAATCTGTGCTCCCTGAGATAATTGTTTTGCTTGTCCCATACTGATGCCTCCTGACTTGCCTCCCAGACCAGGGCAAATGCCTGCCTCCTCCTCTGGATGCATCTCTCAGGAGTCATGACAACTGGAAGGGGTCTGAGGGAGACAGGAAGATGACACCAGCAACCCGCTGCCTGTTCGAGGTGAAAAAGGAAGATATATCATACTGGACAGTCTCTGAGCTTTCTGAGTACAAAAACTCTCTGGCAGCTTCTGATTGATCAGAGGCATCCCCAGAGACTCTAGCCACAGCTGAAAATCACTGTGTCAAAGGATTTTATAGTGTTTGATGGAACCACCATGATTTTATGCACCATGCTTTCTGCTTGGTGCAATCTATTACAAAAGCAGCTAAGTATATCATTCTGCTAAACATGGGGCCTGATTGCAAGGGGCGTTCAACTAATACGTGGATACATCTCAGCTCCACAGCCTGTAAAGTGTGCTGCTGTTTACCTGCACAGTTACTGCTCCAGGATCAATATTGTAGGCAAGGGGAATAGTATTCCCACTAGCTATTCCAAGAAACTTGCAAGAAGGGAAAATTTTAAGAGGCAAGCGAGATGCTCTGTCTCTGTTACAAAGTGCTAATGACAGTGTGCCCAGGCAGTAACCATTGCTTTTAAACATTTAGTAACTCTTTTATCCTATGGGAGAAAGTTTTGGTGACTCATTGGGCTGGGCCTAGGGAAAGCTGAACTGGAGCAAGATTCTTTTTATTTGCCCATTTGTTTTTCTTTTTTCATTCAGTCATTAATTACTGAGTATTAAGAACCATTCTAGACATTGTGAACAAAAAGAAAATAAGACCAGACCTCTTCTTTTAGCATCAGCATCACTGTTTTGGGGGAGAGGATAGAGGAGCACATAAACCATTACGATAACAGATTTAGAAGCTCACATGTGTGTGGAGCTCTCCACGCCTAATTTCATTTTATATTCATAAGAAGTGCCCAAGGTAGATCGGAAAATTATTGTGTCAGAGCCCATCAGACAAAGACCACAGGGAAAACACTTGTAGTGAATAAAGCTGGGTTTTTATTTGCTACAGCAAGGATATTATATACCATGGGGATCTGTGGGGTGTCTCAAAAGACAGGAAAGATCCTTTTACGGTGTGGGAGCTTGAGTTAGCCATGAAATGGGCTTGGTAGGAATCAATTAGAAATTTACTGGAAGAGTCCATGGCCTTTTAGAACACATGGGTCCATTCAGAGTCACTGTTAAATCAGTTTGTCTGTGGCCTTCACTTGGACTCAAGGATTGGAATACGGTGGTGTGAAAGAGTGGAAGCTTAGCTAGTTTGTGATGAATATCATGGTTTTGATTTGGTACAACTTATCTGTTTTGCCAAATATAGTGCAGTTCATTGTGAGAAATTGTGGCTTCTTTTTCAATTCGTAGTACCCTCTCTCCACAGTCTAGCTGCCAGGGGGCAGCCTTTGCTCTTTATCAATTGTTACTATAATTTCAGTTTTACCAGTGAAGATACTAAGAAGCAGAATGCACCAAAGTGTATATCATCAGAAGTTCCGCAGAGGCACAGTCAAACCTAGGTCTCCTGACTTCTAAAAGAGGCTCATAACTGCCCTACCTTGACCCAGGAAATTTGTTCAAATTGGAACTTCTCTCTTGCTCTAAACTTATTTACATGCCTTTTTTCCTTATCTCCCCACATAATGACTGGCAACTGGAATTACAAACATATAGTATCGTGACTGAGTGTGGTCCTTGGGAGTAAACTGTCCAGCTTCGAAACCTGGGTCTATCTTTTACTGGGTGAGTGGCCTGAGGCAGGATACCAACCTCTGTGCACCCTGATATTCCCTCAACTTGAAAATGGGGATAATATGGATATCTCCCTCATAGGGTTATTACAAGAATTAAAAGGAGATAATGTACCTGAAGTGCTTAGATAATGTACCTAATGTACAGAAAGTGCCTGATTAAAAAGTTGTTACTATTATTATCTTGTCATCTCTCTTTAATATCTAGTCCAGGGCCCTAAAAATCTACAGCTCCTCAAATTTTAGTGTGAGATCTGGAGGTCTTGTTAAAATGAAGATTCTAATTCTGTAAGTCCACAATGAGACCTGAGATTCTGTGAAATTTTGTGTTTCCGGGGAGCTCCTGGGTAATGCCTGTTGGGACCACACTTTAAACAGCAAGTAGTTGTCGGTGTGTGATTTCTTCTGCATCAGTGTTTCTTGAATCTTAAAAAATAACTGAAATGCATTCTTGGCCTGCCCTCCCCAGACCTCTGTATCAAACAGTCTGGGATAGGACCAGCAGTCTGTGTTTGAATAAACCCTCCAGGGGATTCTGATGTTCACTAATACTGGAGAGTTATTGGCATGGAGGAGAGGGTAACATACCAGTCGAATTGCTTTCAGGGTTTGCCATTTAACTGTTGTGTGCCCTTAGAAAAGTCACTTAGTCTCTCTTAGCTTAGCATGAAACCCCTAAATAGTTTATTCTATGCCTAGAAGGTAACCAAAGCTAGGCAGTGCTTCACCTCCTTGGACTCCCAAATCCACGCTTCTCTACTGCTCTTGTGAAAAGAAGCAAATTACAAGTACTCAGGTCAGAAAGGTGTATTGACTATAATAAGATGATGTAAAAACATTGGGAAACTAGCATATAATACATAATTAACAAGAGCTCAAAATATATTAATGAATCATTAAATGAAGATGTGAATTATTATGCATATAACATAACATTGAAAAGTCCAAATCATTTCTTTATAAAAAAAATCATTTTTTATTAGGTATGCATCCAAGTCTCCTTACTAGCTAAGACTTTTTCTATCAGAAGTGGGTGTCTGATCATGACAGCTTAATGAAGAGCTAAGGTATTTTATTTTAGCACTATTAATAAATCAAGGAGGAAAGCAAGCACCCAGATAAAATTGCCCATTCATTCCAAGATGCAAGTACCTTTCATATGAATATTGCCCCAGCGTTTAAATTCTGTTACACAGTTAGGAATTAGCTAAGACACCCAAAGTTGACTGAGGCAGCCATTCTTACCTTAATATCTGGCCCTTCCAACCACACTGGATGTTTATGTGTGAGGCTTTTTATCTGGCTCTATCAATACACTTGCCAGCTGGAACAGTCTATAATTAGTCAGACTTACTTTTGATTATGACTCAGTCACTCCCACCTCAATCAAGAAATATTGAGAATGATGATAAGAGCTTTATTTTCTTGTGTGTGTTCACCAAATCTAAAAAAAAAAATGCAGTAATTATTACTGAAAGCCTACTAAGTTCAAGATATAGTGGTAGTTGCTGAAACTTTCTATATATCTTGCTGTTGCCATAAAACTATCTATAAGGCCCGAAGTAGGTACCTCCCAGGCAAATTGCATCTCTCACATTTGAGAATAATTTTCAAATATAGCCATCTCAGGAAACTTTAACTAACTAAGACAAATCTACTAGTCCCAGCAGAAGCAGAATATGATGTGGAGATGACCTTGAATCAATCAACAGAAGACCTGAGTTATCATCTCAAGTCTATTACTAACCAGCTCCATGATCTTGCTTCTGCCATTTGGCCTTTAAGCCTCACTTCAGTTTTTGGCAAAGTGTGACTTTTGAGATGACCTCCATTTCTAACATTCTCTTTGGTGCTCATATACACACCCGGGTGAATGTAGCTATGCATTGTTCCTATGTCACTTTTCCATGTACTTGCTTACCTTTTCTTCTTTCCCATCACTTACACTAGATGTAAAAATTTTTAGGGTAGATGGTACTACCCATGCTGCTTTTGAAACATCCTCCACAGGACATGGCCTCAGGGAGATTTCACTCTATATAGCTAGCACCTGGCCAACAGTCTCTTTCCATTTCTAAACAACACAAGAAAACATTTGCTCCTACAAGCATTTTCTCTCTTTGCTTTATGGCTGATCTTACTAGTCTAATGGATCTGTATTACTGACTCGTTATGAGGTGAGAAAGACTCAGGATTGTCCTGCCACCATTTTCAGAGAAAAGCTTCAATCCCACTGACAGACCTATTCTTCAGTGGGAAAGAACTTGGGAGGAAAACCTGCACTGTGCCCCATCTCAGAAAACATGTTCACTCCTTGTTGACAGAGCTGATTGTTGGAGATATCACTCACATCAAAACTAGTGCCCCTCTGTGGAATCACAGCGTGTCTGTCACAGAGATTCTCATGTAGCCTCCTTCCTCAGAAGAAAACCAAAGCTTTGAGATAAGAAGAGGTATGCCTAGGGTCATCTATCTGGCATGGCATGGCATGGCATGGCATGGCATGGCAGGGCATGGCAATTAGGAACTATCCACCCCTCCCTTCCACTCCTAGTAATCTAGGAGTTTGAATTCCAAACCCAGAGAGAAAATGTGGAAATATTAGAGACTTCATGCAAGGACAGTTGTTTGAAGAGCTTTAGTCCAGGGTATCTGTACTAGGAAGCTGTTGCATTGTGTTACAAGGTTGTCAACCTAGAAAATTATCAGACGCAAATGCTGAATTCTGATGTGGACAGGTGCCATGGAGAGTGCCCAGGGAAAGCTGTCAAAATATAATATGCTGCAGAAATGTTATGCACAATAGAATATTCTGACTCTTTATGTGCACTCACAGCAGAGAAATATTATAGCCTTGGAGGTCTAGAAGCTGAACATGAGTCAGCAGCACAGTGATCCTGTTTAATAAAGCAAGAATGGAATTCGGAAGCAGAGGCATAGAACATTAAACTCAGCACATTTGAGGGCTCTCGCTCTCTTTTGTTATCCTCTAATTGTATCTTGTATCTAAATCTTGTCTCCCCAATGAGATTAAAGGCTCCCAAAGGATTCGATTCATCCCTTGTATCTTTTCACCACTAGCAAGAAAATATATGTTGACGAAGAGAATTTAGACCCTTAGGAGAGCACTGGTAGAGTTCAGACTTTCTATAATTCCAGAAGGAATTTGTTTAAATGACATGGATGTAGAAAAATTAAAATTAAAAGGGTTGGCTTAACATAAGACCACGAGAGAGGTGATCGAGGGGACAGATAGTGACAGTGGTAGCTGTCATTTGCTGAGTGTCTGTTAAGCCATAGGCATTGAATCTCACTTACATTAACATCTAATCCTTACAATGACCCTGCAGGTTAGGTTTTAGTAACCCCATATCATAGTTAAGAAAATTAAGACTCAGAGAACTTAAGTGACCCTGCTTACAATCATGAAGCTACTGAGTAACTGAGTTAGAACACAGAAACCTCAGTGAGGTACCATTACAGGCCAGTCAGATGGCTGCTATCCAAAAGTCTACAAGCAATAAATGCTGGAGAGGGTGTGGAGAAAAGGGAATCCTCTTACACTGTTGGTGGGAATGCAAACTTGTACAGCCACTATGGAGAACAGTATGGAGATTCCTTAAAAAACTGGAAATAGAACTGCCATATGACCCAGCAATCCCACTTCTGGGCATTCACACCAAGGAAACCAGATCTGAAAGAGACCCGGGTATCCCAGTGTTCATCACAGCACTGTTTATAATAGCCAGGACATGGAAGCAACCTAGATGCCCATCAGCAGACGAATGGATAAGGAAGCTGTGGGACATATACACCATGCAATATTACTCAGCCATTAAAAAGAATTCATTTGAATCAGTTCTAATGAGATGGATGAAACTGGAGCCCATTATACAGAGTGAAGTAAGCCAGAAAGAAAAACACCAATACAGTATACTAAGGCATATATATGGAATTTAGAAAGATGGTAACGATAACCCTATATGCAAGACAGAAAAAGAGACACAGATGTATAGAACAGACTTTTGGACTCTATGGGAGAAGGCGAGGGTGGGATGATCTGAGAGAACAGCATCGAAACATGTATATTATCAAGTGTGAAACAGATTGCCAGTCCAGGTTGGATGCATGAGACAAGTGCTCAGGGCTGGTGCACTGGGATGACCCAGAGGGATGGGATGGGGAGGGAGGCAGGAGGGGGGATCGGGATGGGGAACACATGTAAATCCATGTTAATGTATGGCAATGTATGGCAAAACCCACTACAATATTGTAAAGTAATTAGCCTCCAACTAATAAAAATAATTGGGGAAAAAAAAAAAGATCCAGCACAGCCAAATAAATAAGTAAATATTTTTTAAAATATAAACTGCATTATGTGATAAAAGCTGATTATATCAATGGTATTTTGATAGAGCCATAATAAATTATAATACTAATTTTTAACAACAACCACCACAAAAAAAGAACACAGAACTGCCTGGCCCTGAATTCCATAGGCCTGTATGTCATTCAAAGCATGGAGAATATGTGTATCCCGTCTGTGCTTGCACAGAGAAAGAAACCTTAACATAACAAGAGGATCTTTGACCTTGTGGGAGTAATATCTTTCTGGCTAGGAGGATGGTCATGGAGAACCCCCACCAACCCAGCCTCACAAAGGTTGAGGTCAAGTTGTGGGCATGTGGGGTTGGTGCAGAAAGACCCATGGTAACTGGTGCTCAGACAGCTATCTGAAGTCCTAGAGGCAAATGAAGATGCAAGTCCCAGCTGATCTGGAGACGGGTCAATTTCATCTCTATGTGTGTTCCTCCCACGTCCGTTTGGCTGACTCATCCAGCTGCTCTCTGTGAAGAAACTCAATCACTGTCCTTGTCACAATGAAATAAGACATCTCGAAATACACTTCTCTACTACAAGTTGCAGAGAGAAACAAGCAAGAAATGATTCCTGTTATAGGAAAAGAGTAAAGAGAAATAGAACAAAATATTAAGTATTGGACATAGAGTTGTTTTTTACTTCCCCTATATTTTCCTGAATTTTCTAGATTTTCAAAATAAAAATGCTCTTTTTTGGTAACTAGACAGAATATTACACACATTTAAAATAAAAATGGAATAATAATACACAAATTTAGAAATAAGGAAATTAACCACAAGAGTTTTTTTTTTTTGGAAAATGCAAACAATGATTGCTTCTGCTGAATTATCATCTTTTCTAGTGTTCCCACTGCTGAATAATCTTCATAATTTAATCCCATTCTTGAGATCATAAACATCTTTTTTCCACGACATAAATTATAACCACAAACATAAAATTAAACTTTGAAAAATTAAAATGAAAAATATATAAATAATTTTTTTAATGTCCACAAAATATACAAACTGTAAAGTTGACTAACACAGCAGTAGCTTCGGAATACACAAACAGGCAGTAAACACACTGGTGGTCACAGAGGTAATGTATCAGGCAAAGGTGCTTCCGGCCTGGAGAAATTCGAGCCATGCTAGCTAGAATCCTGGAACGTGCAGGAAAGTAGCGGAGGGTTCCATTTTACTGTGGTGCTGGGAACTCAGGGCAGAAATGTCTTACCTCTAAACTATCAACATGAAGAAGAGAATAACTCTCCAGGCAAGGAGACAAGCTGACAGCCAAAGCAGAGAGTTTAGGCTTCCCTTGTTTATCTCAGTGCAGCTGTGTGTGTCTGGTCCCAGAAATATCTTTTCAGATAGAACCATTCTGTCATTCAAATCAAGATGTCCTGGAAGATGTTCTAGAGATTTAATAGATGCCCCTCTGAACCAACAGACATGCGGAAAGTCTGATGAGGCAACTCTGTAGTGGGTTCTCTGAGATGGAGAGATAAGCAGTCATAAAATCACTGTCTAGACTTGTCACTGAACAGTGTTTTAGAGTTGAATTTCTCAAACTTCGTGCTCATAGGAATCACTTGGAAATATTAAAATACACATTCTGATTCTGTAGATGGGATTCTGTGTTTCCATCAAGCTTCTAAAAGATGCTGATGCTGATGATCTGAGGACCACATTTTGAGCAGTTAGGCACTTGAGAACATCTAACCATCAAATAACAAATATGTTTCTCCTTTTTTCCCCCCTGTTTTTGGCTGCACTGCATGGCATGTGGGATCTTGTCCCCTGACCAGGGATTGAACTTGTGCCCCCTGCAGTGGAAACTTGGTGTCTTAATCACTGACTGCCAGGAAAGTCTCAAGTGTGTTTCTTCTTGAGTGTCCATTTTGGATTAAGATTGATTAATTGCGGAGGTGGAATCTGGTTTTGAGAAAGATTGTAAAGTATGTGAAGCAACTTCAAGACCCAGAAGAAAAGTTGTCTAATCAGTTAATGTTGTCTGGTATGTGGAAGAAAGGGTAACATTTCGTTATCCTTGAGTTATTTCTGTGTTCTCATTCCTAGAATAATTGACTTAGACATCCTCCTGCAATAAGTATGGTTCGACCAGATATTTTCTGAAGGGCTAACTAGAAGTAGCTGTGATGCAGTGAAAAGAGCACTTACCTTGGAGCCAAAGATTTTACCTATGACTCCCAGTTAGTCTTTCTGAGTCTCTCAGAGCCTCACTTTCTTACTCTGTAAAATGGGGATAATAAAATGTACCTGAGAGGGTGTCAAGAAGATTCAGTTTAATTAGAGACAGTGTGAACTCCGTGAGAAGAGAGGCCTGGTGCGCTACCCTCCGTGGGGTCGTAAAGAGTTGGACATGATTAGGAGACTGAACAACAACAAACTCCATGAAACCACACAAATAAAAAGAAGTATTATGTTATATTCTGTGATTTACTGAGTAGTGACTTGGTGTGCCTGGCAGTACCAGAGTTGAAAAAACAAATAATGAAAACTATGGCATACAATATGATTTTTGCAGTCTAGTCCAAGAGATGGAGAATGTGCAGGGAGAAGTTATGGATATTGGTGCTAAAAAAACATGGTATGAACTAGGGTGGTGTTCAGTAGCCAAGTCATGTCTGACTCTTTGTGACCCCATGAACTGCAGCACGCCAGGCTTCTCTGTCCCTCACCATCTCCTGGAGTTTTCCCAAGTTCATGTCCATTGAATCCACTGATGCCATCCAACCATCTCATCCTCTGTCAACCTCTTCTCCCTCTGCCTTCAATCTTTCCCAGCATCAGGGTCTTTTCCAATGAGTAGACTGTTCTCAGCGGGTGGTCAAAGTATTGGAGCCTCAGCTTTAACATCAGACCTTCCAATGAATATTCAGGGTTGATTTTCTTTAGGATTGACTGGTTTGAACTCCTTGTTGTCCAAGGGACTCTCGAGAGTCTTCTCCAGCACCACAATTTGAAAGCAGATATTCTTTGGCACTCTGCCTACTTTATTATCCAGCTCTCACATCTGTATATGACTATCAGAGAGACCCTTAGGATTATTGTATCCAAGAGATAACACATGCAAAACATTTAGCATAGTGTGAGCCATAGGGAAACAATTCAACAAATGTTAGAGATTATAATGCTGATGATGATGAAAAAAGAGGAGAAGTTGAAGCTCCAATATATGAAATAATTTGCTGAAGTTTTTACAGATCCATAATTCAAACACAGGTCAGCCAGTTTCTAAAGCCCACACTCTTTGTACTATACTGCTATGCTTCTGGGGAAGGTCATTTAATTCAGTTTAATAAGGGCTTATTAGGTATTTGCTCCAAACAACTTGAATATTATGTTCTGTCCCTATAAGTCTCTGTGGTGAAGGCTCATTCATTTAAAAATAATGCAAGAAAATCCAATCTATCTCAAGTATAACATGTATTAAGGAAGTATCTATCAGTTAATGTAACCGATTGCAGATGGGTTAGAATAAGAGTGGCATTGGCGATCAATAGGTTCAGAGATTCTAATGTCATCAGGTTGATTTCTTTCTTCTCTCTCTCTTTCTCTCCTCTTGCCCTAGTTATTGGTTCCCCTTCATGCCACTTCTCTCACACGTGCTTTTCTGTGCTTTATGTTTTCAGGCTTGTTGTCCCAGAAGTCCAAGCTCGCCTCATTCCTCCAGGCTTACATCCTCATATCAAGCTCTTCAGTTCAACACCAGCTAGAAAATTCCCAGGAGTTTGGTTGGCCAGGCATGGGCCACATTCTCATGGCTCACACTACAGAGCTGGGTGGTAATTGGCAGCCCCCCATTAGAATCGTGTGGTTGAAGGAGTAAGAGTAGTTGACCAGTTGAGATTTGGAGAATGTTCCCAAAAACATTGGAGCTTCACGCAGAGAGAACAACAAATGACAATGACAAAAGTAAAATAAATAAGCAGCAAGATATATGGTACAACAGAAAAATATTGCCATTATTTTGTCATAACTTTAAATGGTGTATAATGTATAAAAACATTGAATCATTATGTTGTACACTGGCAACGAATATAATGTTGTAAATCAACTAAACTCAAATTTTTTAAAGTAAATTATAGCATAGCTACTCAATTGGGCTATTATGCAGCCATTTTAAAGTATGTTTAAATTTTAATATGATCATGAGAAAATGTTTTCACCATGATAATAGATTAAGAAAAACAGAATAGTCAATTGTATGAACATAACTATGAAAAAGCATGAAACAAAAATTTTTCATAGAGAAAAGACAAGGGAAAAAAAAAAAAAAACCAACCCTGCACCAAATGTGAATACTATTTATCTTTGGGTTGTGTGACAATTAATGATTTTTCTTTCACCTATAATCTCTGTTATTGGAAGGACTGATGTTGAAGCTGAAACTCCAATACTTTGGCCACTTGATGCGAAGGGCTGGCTCATTGGAAAAGACACTGATGCTGGGAAAGATTGAGGGCAGGAGGAGAAGGGTATGACAGAGGATGAGATGGTTGGACGGCATGGGTTTGGGTGGACTCCGGGAGTTGGTGATGGACAGGGAGGCCTGGCGTGCTGCGGTTCATGGGGTTGCAAAGAGTCGGACACGACTGAGCGACTGAACTGAACTGAACTGATATTCTCTGTTTTGTTATTGTTTCTGTTATGGTAGTAATTTATATTTGGCCCCAAAATTTTTTTCTTTTTAAATTACTTTATTTTTATCAAGATAGTACCCAAGTGCCTAAAAGCAGCAGTTCTTTACCTGCTGACACCAATATCCATGACCCTGTCATTTCCACTGTCCACATCAGCCCCTTTCAACCCTCATGCTGTCTCTTCTAAACAGAATTTTAATATGCTAAATAGCATATTTAGTAATATGCTTATATGTCTATGTCTTGGTTTATCCAGTTTAGAATATATGTCTTCATTTCTTTTCCTAGTATTTGAAGATACAACACTTGAAAAATATTTGAACATATGAATGAACACTTCTTCCCACTATTGTTCCTAAATAATTAAAATTAACATCTAGGTAGAAAGAGATTGCATGATGAAGATGATGTAAACCCACTGTTTAGCCAAGCACGGTCCCTTTTTCTTGCTTTCCTCACTTTTTCCTCTGAAATATTCTCAAGTAGTTTCTTAAATGATGCTTGAGGATTAACACTTAGAGTCTTTCTGTTTCTAAAGATATCTTCTACTTTCATCCTTGATGAATAGTTTGGCCAGATTTAGAATTCTAGACTGAAAGTTGTTGAAGGGCTTCCCTCAGTGATATCCAGAATCTAGTGCTATCAATACTACCAAAAAACCCAGTGCCATTCTTGACTTTAGAACCCATACTCTCCCTCTCTTTAGAAGCTTCTCTTTCTCTAATGTCCTAATATTTTAAAATTATACATCTTTTCCCCCTGTTAATTATGTTGGCATTTACTAAGCCCATTCAAACCAAAGATGCATGACCTTCAATTCTGAGAAATTTTCATATTTCTCAGATATTTTCTTTCATTTTTCTCTGCTGTCTCCTCTAGAAATCTTAGGATGATAGAAGATATTTTGAGTCAGTCTTACAAGTTTATTTGTCCTTTTTTCTGCTATGTCCCATTTCTTCCATGTTTTATAATTCTTTTTGGCATATTTCTAAAAGGGTTCTTCTACTGACTTAATTTTTTTATTATATTTAATTTCTAGAAGCTCATGCTGTTTTTCTGTTCTCTTATCATAGTATCCTGTATTTGATTTGTGATTACAGCATCTTTTCTTACGAAATGGCAACCCACTCCAGTACTCTTGCCTGGAAATTTCCATGGACGGAGAAGCCTGGTAGGACACAGTCCATGCGGACACGACGAGCGACTTCACTTTCACTTTCTTATGTCTGTAAGAATACTCCCTGGTTTTGTTTGGTGACATTTTTCTGTTCCCTGGAGGACTTTATTTTCTCCAGGAAGGTTTTTTTTTTTTCCTTCCTTGTTTACTGTTGTTGTTCCCGGCTCCTTCTTTTATGCTGAAAGTGAGAGTGAAAAGTGAAGTGAAGTTGCTCAGTCGCGTCAGACTCTTTGCGACCCCATGGACTGTATCCTACCAGGCTCCTCTGTCCATGGAATTTTCCAGGCAAGCATACTGGAGTGGGTTGCCATTGCCTTCTCCAGGGGATCTTCCCTACCCAGGGATCGAACGTGGGTCTCCCGCATTGCAGGCAGATGCTTTACTGTCTGAAAGCTTTGCTCAAATACCTGATGATCCTTTATCTTATGTTCATATTTAATTTAGGGATAGAGGTGATTGTCAGCTGTTGAGTAGGCTAAACAAGGAGTGAGGCAGGCTTTTTACTAGGAGCTTCCAAAGGTCAGTATGTCGAGGTCTTGTCTACAGCGAAGAATTTTTCCATTTCCTGCCTAGGGAAAGTGAACAGAGAAGGATAATTAGCCAAGGCTCAGCATTTTCTGGGGAGAATGAGGAAATGGTGCTGAGGATCCCTTGGTTCAACAGACTTACTCTTCCGGTTTTTAGACCCCACCCTTCTTCTTGGGAACCCCTACTTCCTTGGGGGAGGGGCAGAGTAGAGGAGACGAAGTTACTTGGCCATACAACGTTGATAAGAGAATTAGAGGTGAGCCCTAACCTCCCTGTAAAATATCTTTCAACCCTTCATCCTCTCTTGGACACTGAAAAGCCCAGCCTTTTACCGTATTGAGTCTTTCTGGAGTATCTGTTACGTGGATGGGTCTCCTTCTCATCAGACTCCCTCTTTATAGGCACTTGAGTATTATTCACCCTGCTTGGTCAGTGAGTGGTCCTCCATCTGCTTTCTAGTTCTGAAAATTTGTTGATTTCTGTTCTTTTGTTCCTACTAGGTTAATCCCTTAAAAAAAAAAAAAAAAAAACGGAAGTCATTTCACAATCACTCTGGTGGACTTTCTAGAAAGGATAAAAAGAAATGCAGTCAACTTACCTGATTAATTTGAAGTCTCACTTCCTTTCTTTGTTTTTAGCTTTTTAAAATAAACATGCACATTGTGTTTATAATGGAGCAAATACACTTTTAATTTTTAAGTGGATAATTAAAAATCAAGAAGGAAAAAGAAAGACTGAAAACTAGCTAGAAAATTGTCAACGGTGTTTATATGATATGAGGTTTACATTTTAGAAGCTTACAAGTGTCCCTTAAACATGAAACGGTGCTCAGTGCTACTTATAAGAGGAGCACTGCAATTAAAACTATAGCTAGATATATTTTTTCATCATTTTATCACTCTAAATATCTCACCAATATATAAGAGAGTAACAACAATTGACAGGGATGTGAATTCACTGGAACCCTCATACATTGCTATAAAAATGTAAAATGTTGCAGTTACTTTGTAAAATACTTTGGTAGTTTCTTACAATGTTAAACATAAATTAATCATATGACCTAGAAATTGTATTCACAGAAAACTACTCAAGAGAAATAAAAACATATGTCTACACAAAGACATATATGAAGGTTCATAGTAGCACTGTTTGTAATAGCCAAAAAGGGGAACAAACGAAAGATTCCTCAATTGGTGAATGGATAAACCAAATGTGATATATCCATGCAATGGAATACTCTTCAAAAATAAAAAGGAGAAAATTACCAATAAGTGCTGCAACATGGACTAATCTCAAAAATGTTATGCTTAGTGAGAGAATCTAGACACAAGAAACAACACATTTACATAATTCCATTTATATGAAAATGTCAGAGAGGTCAAATCTATAGAGACAAAAAATAGATTAATATTTGCCTGAGGCTGGGAGTGAGAATGGAAAGTGACTGTGCATGGGCATGCCATATCCTTTTTAGGGTGGTGGCAATGTTTAATATTAGGTTGTGGAAAGAGTTGCACAACACTGAAAATTCACTTTAAAATCATTGAATTGTGCATATGAAATAATTGAATTTTATGGTATACAAATAAGACCTCAATTAAAGCTATAGGAGGAAGGAAAGAAAGAAAGAAGTGAGGGGAGAAGGGGAGAGAAAAGCTCCTGGGTTTGACTCTAAAAGGTCAAGAATCCAACCACAAAGTCACCATAAATCTAAAGTCTCTGGTTTGAGAGGAAACAAAGAATTAAACAGAAAGAAAAAGAGTGTGAGATATGCAAATTCCAAGGTTTCAGAGAGGAGAAAGTCTTGAGTATTTCTTGCTTGGATCCACAGGGAATGGATTTATTTAAAATAAAATATAAAACAGACTCTCGTTTGGCTAAATTATAGCAACACAGTAGAATATGCATAATTCAGATTAAACCTGTCTCAGTGTGAATCACATAACAAACTATTGGAATTATTATTCTGGCAAATAAAAGAGATTAATGGTTTAAGAATCATCCTTTATATTCAGTTAGAAATAGATCACACACTAACTCCCAGGGAACTGAATGAAAATTTTGAGCTGATTATTGCACTCTATACATGTGGAAGTTACCACATAAACAGAGTTCATTTCACTTTGCCACCCCACCCTCTCGCCTTTTTGGGTGGAAAGATTTTTGAGGAAACTGATTTCAACTTTGCCTTGAAATAGTACAACTGAAAAAAAGCAGAGAGACATTTGAAAATCTAAAAGACAGAAAATCTTCTTGAAAGAACAGACTCTGCAGAGAATCTGATAGGTTGTATAGTGCAATGATTACACTCTGATGTTTATCTCTGCACAACTAAAAGAAATCATCCTGCTGCAAGTTCCTGCCAGTTTTAGGGGTGGCCAACATAATGACAGATTTTCTCCAAGATCCTGGTTAGGGATGGCATCACCTGTTCCATTAAAACTGGAACATTTTTGTAAAACTTCTCCAGTCCACCAAATGGCATCAGCAGTTACTACCATAGTCTTCAGTGTCCAGTGACTGGGTTTTTATCCAGCTGTAATCCTTACTAACTTACTGACCTCAGGGAAGCTGCTAACCTTCCAGTCTCTTCCTCTGAAACCCAGAAAGAGGAACAATAGCACATTCTCGTAACAGTAGTTTTCAGGGTTAAATGAGATAATACAGATGAGTTTGTTGGCAAGCCCTTGGCACCTGGTAGGAGCTCAATCATGTAGGCTAGGATTTCCTGTAGGAGAAAAGCTTCAGTGGTGCCTATTATGTACTATTCATCACATGTGACAGGCATTGTGTTGATCTCACATCATGTCATTTAAGCTTCATAACAACTTGCTGATGTAAGTTTTGGTGCTCATTTTCTGATGAGAAACCTGAGGCTCAGAGAAGTTACATAGTCCATTCTAGCTCACAGAGTGAGTATAGACTTGGGATTTGACTCCAGGTCTATCTTTCTTCTTTTTAATTAAAATTTTTTTAATTTGATTTTATTTTTCAATGGAGAATAATTGCTTTACAATGTTGTGTTAGTTTTTGCTGCACCAAGCCTGTCTTATACCAAGTTCCAGCATACTTCTTAAAATAAAACTTAAAATGAAATTATAGCACCTCTATGCCCATACCTGACCTTCCAGAACCCTAGTAGGAGGATTTAAAATGATAATGTGAGATATTTTATGAAGCTCTTTTATGACTAGAGCATCAGGTGATTAATGATGAACTGACATCATTATCAGACTCCTGACCTTAATTCTCAGTATTTGAGGGGCTGCAGGAAACAGACAAGTAAATACATCATATTTGGATGAAGCAGAACAGAAAATGTGTTAAACAGAAGTATAAGAAAGGACAGTGGAAGTACAGAGGAGGAAGAAATTAATTCCAATAGAGCGATAAGGGAAAGCCTCTAGGAGAAGCTGCAAATGAGCTGCGCCTTGTAGTTACATAGATTTTTGATTAGTGGAGGAAATAATGAGCATTCTGGGCCTAACAAAGGTGAAGAGGAGTGAATACCCTGCATATTTGGGGGTCAAGCAGGTGATCAATGAAAAAGACTGCCGAATACACAAATGGATATAATGGAAAATGAGTCCAGAAGAAAAACAGGGTAAGTGGCCTGGGGTATATCATGAGTCCCCTGAATTCCTGTTTAAAATGACCTTTACTAAGAAGTTAACAAGGAGCCATTGAAAGTTTTATGAAGACAACTCCAGCAGCTGCCTAGAAGATGGAATGGTGAAGCAGATTGATGGAGACTGGAGGCAGGGGAGATGAAGGCAGGAGAGAAAGACACCAAGAAGACAGTCCACCTTGTTCTTCCAGGCAGCTTTGTTCTGAACAGTCTCCCCACACATTTGTGTGCATGTGTAAAATAAACATTCTCCTCTTGACATCCTCAAGGGAAAAATGCTGAGGGTGGCAGTGGAAATGAGAGCCAGCATCTCTGTACCCTCCATAGGAGCCTTCAGGACAGTGATTTTCACATGGTTTTGCAGAGCACTGGTGCTCCACAGAGAAGGTGGGGGTGCCTCTGGGAAGTCTCTCAAGCAGAGCAGCAGCCTGTAACCGAACCTGAGGACTGGGGTGCCTTCTGTTTACCACTGTGTATTTAACCTGCCAGTATCTGGCACATAATAGGTGCTTAATGTTTCCTGAATCAGAGGGTACATGGGTGGAATTACTTTCGGGATTTTATTTGGAAACAAGCATTCCAAAGGAGGAGGAGGAAGAGGAGAAGGGGAGAGGAAGGGGAGAAGAGGGGAGGAAGAAGAAGAAGAGGAAGAAAAAGAAGAAAAGGCAAAAGAAGTTTGTAATTCTCTTAGTGAAAATATTTGCCAACTTTCCAGCGACCTATGATAGTTGTTAACAAACCTGAGCAAAAGTCCTTTCTTGCCTCTGACCTAAATATTTTATTCAGTAGCAGAAATCCTTTTTTCTTTCACCTGCCTTTGGTATGATGAAGGAGAATTCATCACGGTAACAATTTGCCTACTGGAGGCCAATTATAAACTTGTTTCTTATTGTTTTACTTTTGTCAAACACCACTCATCAGAGCATGCATTGTATGACATAGGCATGATAGTTTCCTCTGGGAGAAGATGCTAGGAGGGTTGTGGAGTGGGACGTATCCATGAAACCAACTCAATTAAGGAATCAAGACAATAGAGTGTATTGGAAAGAAAGTTGCCCGTTAGCTGACATGACCTGTAGGCCAAATGAACCCTTTGTTAACTGTCAGAACTTAAGTTACTTAACTTAACTAAACTTCAGTGTCCTCCACTATTAATTAAGAATACTAAATAATATCTACTTTGTGTGATTGTTTTAGAGAGTAAAGCTAAAGTAAATCAAACAGCTAACAGTGCCTAGCACATTGAGCTACTTAATAAATGGTAGACATCATTTGAATGTTCAATGACACAGTACATCCTAATGGTCTTATCTCTCTGCCTATCAAAGTTAATTTTAAAAATTAGTATAACTTTTCTTGAAAAGTAACATGTGATTTAAAACAGGAACAATTGCCTTATCTATACACTTACACACAGAAAAAATTATAAACTCAAAATTTTAAAGAAATCACAACGGTCTTATCACACTTAAGAAGCATTGTTTGGTAGTATCCAAGTATACCTAGAATTTAGGGACTGAAAATGAAAATGGAGATCTTAGAGCAGGGTTCCTTCCTGATGTCAGCCTATGGAGGTACATTTCAGTAACAACGTTCATACCCACACTTGAAAGGAGGGCCTAGTAATGATGAAGACATAGTATCATTCATTCATTCATTCATTTGTTCAATTGAGTACTTTTCAATGCCCGTCTGATAAACCGAGCTGACCCTGAAAAGTCAAAGGCCTTCAAAAAGAAGAGTCAAGCCACCAAGGGAGCTTTTAATGGCGCAAACAAAGAAGAAAGTGTAGGGGATTAAGAACAACCAAAATCAGCCAGCCTTCTAGGTAAAACTGTTAGGCCCTGGCAGCACTCTTTCATTCCTATTCCTTGAATGGCACTCCCCAGCAAGGTGAATCAGGGCTCCGTTCTTTACCCCTCCGTGTATCCACTGCCTGTTCTCAGTGCCCTCCCCACCAAGCAGAAGACCAGTAGAAACTTGAGATGCCTTGCAAGGGTAGGCTGCCCCACTCCCTAACCAAGAAAGAACCTGCTCAGACTGGTCCCGGTTAAGCCTGCTGGTCGCAGGAAAATGACGTATTGATAGAGCAAAGTTGGACACAGCAGATCCCCAACATGAGAGAGAACAACAAAAATCAACACGGTCACCCAGCCAAGGGCAGCCTAGGTCAGTGAACATGCAGATCAATGAGGATATATAACTGTTATTCTAAGCTGCATTTGAGGGCGATGAGTAACATAACACTTTTGTGGCAATAGCTAGCATATACACATTCCCCTTTAATTAAGAAAAATTCTGCTCTACAGAAAAAAATTTGAAATGTGTTCAAAATACGGTTTGAAATATGTCTGCTGAAGCTTAAAAAATAGCCCCACATGAGGGCTTCAATTTAAACTGAGAACAAAGAATTGAAAGCAATGACTTTCTTTTCACATGTGTGATCAATGCACATGTTTGGGAAGGATGCTAGGAAGGTGTATTCGATACAAAACCTTCTCCTCAAATGGAATCATTCCAAGAATCTCAGTGAGTAAAAATGATAAAAAGCCAGAAATTTGACTGAAGATGATATATCTTCCCTAGACTACTAAAAACACATTTCCCAAACAGGGTTGAGTAATACTACTCCAGGACTGGTGATAGAAGCAAGGTTCAATGATGTAAAGAACAATATTGCATAGGAACCTGGAATGTTAGGTCCATGAATCAAGGAAAATTGGAAGTGGTCAAACAGGAGATGGCAAGAATGAATGTCAACATTCTAGAAATCAGTGAACTAACATGGACTGGAATGAGTGAATTTAACTCAGATGACCATTATATCTACTACTGTGGGCAGGAATCCCTTAGAAGAAATGGAGTAACCATCATAGTCAACAAAAGATTCCAAAATGCAGTACTTGGATGCAATCTCAAAAATGAGAGAATGATCTCTGTTTGTTTCCAAGGCAAACCATTCAATATCATGGTAATCCAAGTCTATGCCCCAACCAGTAATGCTGAAGAAGCTGAAGTTGAACAGTTCTGATGAAGACCTACAAGACCTTCTAGAACTAACACCCAAAAAAGATGTCCTTTTCATTATAGGGGATTGGAATGCAAAAGTAGAAAGTCAAGAAACACCTGGAGTAACAGGCAAATTTGTCCTTGGAGTACAGAATGAAACAAGGCAAAGACTAATATATTAGAGGTTTGGCCAAAAGAATGCACTGGTCATAGCAAACACCCACTTCCAACAACACAAGAGAAGACTCTACACATGGACACCACCAGATGGTCAACACTGATATCAGATTGATTATATTCTTTGCAACCAAAGATGGAGAAGCTCTATACAGTCAGCAAAAACAAGACTGGGAGCTAACTGTGGCTCAGATCATGAACTTGTTATTGCCAAATTCAGACTGGGGAAAATCATTAGACAATTCAGGTATGACCTAAATCAAATCCCTATGACTCTACAGTGGAAGCAAGAAATAGATTTAAGTGACTAGATCTGATAGACAGAGAGCCTGATGAACTATGGACAGAGGTTCACGACAAGAATGGCAAGAATGAATGTCAACATTCCAAGTCAAAGTCAAGTCTCCTTGATTCCAGGAGACAGGAATCAAGACCATTCCCCAAGAAAAAGAAATGCAAAAAGGCAAAATGGCTGTCTGAGGATGCCTTATAAATAGCTGTGGAAAGAAGGGAAGTGAAAAGCAAAGGAAAAATGGAAAGATATACCCATTTGAATGCAGAGTTCCAAAGAATAGCAAGGAGAGATAAGAAAGCCTTCCTCAGTGATAGATGCAAAGAAATAGAGGAAAACAAGAGAATAGGAAAGACTAGAGATCTCTTCAAGAAAATTAGAGATACCAAGGGAACATTTCAGCAAAGATGGGCTCAATAAAGGACAGAAAATGTATGGACCTAACAGAAGCAGAAGTTACTAAGAAGAGGTGGCAAGAACACACAGAAGAACTGTACAAAAAGGATCTTCATGACCCAGATAATCACGATGGTGTGATCATTCACCTAGAGCCAAGACATCCTGGAATGTGAAGTCAAGTGGGCCTTAGAAAGCATCACTACGAACAAAGCTAGTGGAGGTGATGGAATTCCAGTTGAGCTATTTCAAATCCTAAAAGATGATGCTGTGAAAGTGCTGCACTCAATATGCCAGCAAGTTTGGAAAACTCAGCAGTGGCCACAGGACTGGAAAAGGTCAGTTTTCATTCCAATCCCTAAGAAAGGCAATGCCAAAGAATGCTCAAACTACTGCAAAATTGCACTCATCTCACACACTAGTAAAGTAATTAAAATTCTCCAGGCTTCAGCAATACGTGAACCGTGAACTTCCAGATGTTCAAGCTGGTTTTAGAAAAGGCAGAGGAACCAGAGATCAAATTGTCAACATCCACTGGATCATTGAAAAAGCAAAAGAATTCCAGAAAAACATCTATTTCTGCTTTATTGACTATGCTAAAGACTTTGACTGTGTGGATTACAATAAACTGTGGAAAATTCTGAAAGAGTTGGGAATACCAGACCACCTGACCTGCCTGTTGAGAAACCTGTATGCAGGTCAGGAAGCAACAGTTAGAACTGGACATGGAACAACAGACTGGTTCCAAATAGGAAAAGGAGTATGTCAGGGCTGTATATTGTCACCCTGCTTATTTAACTTATATGCAGAGTACATCATGAGAAATGCTAGGCTGGATGAAGCACAAGGTGGAATCAAGATTGCCAGGAGAAATATCAACAACCTCAGATATGCAGATGACACCACCCTTATGGCAGAAAGGGAAGAGGAACTAAAGAGCTTCTTGATGAAAGTGAAAGAGGAGAGTGAAAAAGTTGGCTTAAAGCTCAACATTCAGAAAACTAAGATCATGGCATCCAGTCCCATCACTTCATGGCAAATAGATGGGGAAACAGTGGAAACAGTGTCAGACTTTATTTTGGGGGGCTCCAAAATCACTGCAGATGGTGATTGCAGCCATGAAATTAAAAGACGCTTACTCCTTGGAAGGAAAGTTATCGACCAACCTAGACAGCATATTAAAAAGCAGAGACATTACTTTGTCAACAAAAGTCCATCTAGTCAAGGCTATGGTTTTTTCAGTAGTCATGTATGGATGTGAGAGTTGGACTATAAAGAAAGCTGAGTGCCGAAGAATTGATGCTTTTGAACTGTGGTGTTGGAGAAGACTCTCGAGAGTCCCTTGGACTGCAAGGAGATCCAACCAGTCCATCCTAAAGGAGATCAGTCCTGGTGTTCATTGGAAGGACTGATGTTGAAGCTGAAACTCCAATACTTTGGCCACCTGATGGGAAGAGCTGACTCATCTGAAAAGACCCTGATGCTGGGAAAGATTGAAGGCAGGAGGAGAAGGGGATGACAGAGGATGAGATGGCTGGATGGCATCACCAACTCAATGGACATGGGTTTGGGTAAACTCTGGGAGTTGGTGATGGACAGGGAGGCCTGGTGTGCTGTGGTTCATGGGGTCGCAAAGAGTCTGACACGACTGAGCGACTGAACTGAGCTGAATTCCAAGGAGCAGTATCAGGACAGTTATAAAAGTACAATCTTAAGTGAGAAATCTATTTTATAGTTTAATACTGGAAGTATCATCAACCATGATTGGACTATGAAGTTTAGGATGGTCTTTAGGAAGTTTAAAGATAAACTTCATCTTAAAATGAAGTTTATCTTCACCATTTAAAGTTAAATTTCATCTTAAAAGGACATTTAAGATGTTCTTTAGATCTGACTCTGCAGGACACACAAGCAGGACACAAAGACACATTAGAGTTAGGGGCTTCTTGAGCTCAGGAGACCTTACATAATGTAAATGGTGATTAATTAAAAGAGAGCTGGTGAGTACATATATAGCTATAAAGAGCAATTTCAATATTCAATCCAATTAATTCTATAGTTGATTAAGTGATTAAGGGAACAAATACAGTTTCTTGTAACAAACATGTTTATAAGATTTCAACAAACTTCATGGCTAAAGGTTATTTCCCTAGTGGTTAAAACAAAACCTTTATAGATAAAATTTGGTGCTTGCTTTTCTTCTTGTCTTTCTCTTCTAATTCTTTCCCCCTAAATTCAGTACTAATTCTCTGAATACCACTAAGTGGATCAGAGAAAAGTAGGCATCCACACTGGAGGGGCATAAGGAATAGCTTCAGTGGTGCAAAGTGGGGTGTCAGATCTCAAGTAGGGTGTCCATGCCGGGGTGTGGGCCAGCACGGGGTGTAGTAGTCCAAGCCGTGTATAAATTCATGTCCAGGGACAGCCAGGCGTGAGCTGTCAGAGCCAGGAAGAATGAAGATAGTGTCCATGCAGAAGGGCAGTCTGGCATGAAATGACAGAACCTGAAAATTGTGACAAGGTCACCCATGCCTGGATGAGGGTGAGTGTAGGTTTTCAGGAGCTAGTCTGATGTGAAAAGTAAGAGTTCAAAAGCATTGAGAAAAGTGTCCAGATAGGGGCACAAGGTTTGGGGACTCAGCAGCCAAGCAGAGTGAAGAGGCCATCAACACAGTAGGAAGGGGAATGATGTAGGTGGAAGTCCAGAGTCCAAGTGGGTGAGGAAGTCAGCCCCAAAGAGAGGCAAAGGGAGGGGAGTTGGTGCATAAGCATATTAAAGATTATGGGAGTCAGGTTTTCATTGTTGAAGAAGGGAGTTACAAATACAAGAAGGAGAAAAGACTGGACTGCAATTCAAGTTATTTATGTGAACTTAAAAATGTTAATGTATAAAACTGTTAAATAAATACAAAAGTAAATGTGGTCAAGAAAGTGTATATTAGCACATATACTCCCTTAGCTCTGTCTTCAGAAAGAGCCTGGGGAAAATGACAATTCAATTGCAGTGAACACAGTTGGTACCCAGATCTTAACTTCTAAATACCATTCTCAACCAAAGGGAAACAAGGATCCTCTTGGAGAAAGGACAGATTCCAGATTTGGAGCAGGCAAAGTAAAAGGCAAACTAAAATATTACTGCACCAGAAAACTAGAAAGCATTCAGAAATGAAGGAAACCTGACAGAAGAGTATAGAAACATGCTTCAAGGCATCCTCACTGGTCAGACTGAAGATAACTAAAGCATAAAGATAAACAATGATAATGGTAGATCATAACTGACCCAAAACCATTGACTTCCATGAGCACATGCAGGTATAAATAAAAAATTAGGTACATTGAAAGTTTGATGAAAAATGGAATATTTACATAACTTCATAGTGCCTCCCTATAAAATATGTAATAAGTAAAAAGGGGGAAAGGATACTTCTCAGTGGAAAATTCTGGTGAACACTAGCTTAATCAAAGAATTCATCTGTAATGGAACAAATACAAATCATAAGCAACTTGATGATAAGATGCAGTCTCAGCATCATCACTTCTGTTATATTTCTGCCAAAGATGCATAACCCAAATCTAAGCAGTAAGAATGGACAAAACTAAATTGAGGGTCATGCAACAAAATAACTGGCCTCTTCGTTAAAAAAATTAAGAAATTGAAAGTCAAGAAAAGATTAAAGAACAATTTTAAAGAGAAGACTGAAAACCATAACAATCAAATGCAAATGTGTGGTTCTGAATTGGATTTTTTCCTGTTAATGACATTATTGAGCAACTAGGAATTGAGAGTTAGATGGTACTGTATTAATATTAATTTCCTTATCTTGATGATTGAATTAGGTTTTAGAGAATACATTCCTTTGTAAGAAATACTAGAGTATCAGAAGGCTATGGGACAGAAGATTAACAATTTCCTTTCCAATGGTTCAGATGGGAAATATTATTTTATTCTTACTATAAGTGTTTTGAAATAGGAAATATTAAAACAGAATTTCATAGCTAACTATCATGGAGAATCTCATCATATCATTAAAAGTAAGAGAGGTGTTAAAAATCATTATAACATGATTAAAACTGAGACCTTTGCCCCACTGACTGTTGGTAAGAGTTCCTTGACATTTTTATTCACTATGCTCCCCACACACCAATTATAAACATTCTTCAACCTGCCCTTCTGTATATCACTAAGAAAGATATTAACCAGCACAGCACTTAAAATTCTTAAGTACTTATATCAACAAGATTTTTTTTTCATGTCTTCTCACTAAATACAAATGCAAACCATAGTTTCTTTTTCATTTGATCCAAGACAGATTTCTTGAGGCTTATAACTGTATTACACAGGACCCCAGGAAAGGATTAGTGATGCCTGGTAGAAAGGTCTTAGGGCTGGATTGGACCCTCAAGAGTATTCCCTGAGTTTATCTAAAATGAGCTGATGATTTGAGAAAGTCAATATTATTCCTGAGAAGACGAGGGTTCAGCGTTAAATCTGAGAGGAGAGGCAAAGATAGGTAAAGAGCCAGGCTGGCACTCTGGAGATGAAAGAGAGGCATGGCAGTGTGACAGATAAGGGGTCAGGATGCTAGCTTTGGGTTCTGCCCCCATTCGGAGAGTTTTAACTGGGTCTCATCTTTTGCAGAGTTCAGCATGAGATGCAGATTGGGCTGAACTGCACCTTCTCTTTTATATTTAAATTTTTCCCTTTTTGCTAAACTTGCATTTTCTGCAATTTCATGCTATTACCATGCTCTTCTTCAATTGTTTCCCTTGATTTTTACCTGTCTACACTCTATAGGATGGATGGTTTACCTTTTTCTTCTGGAACTATGTCTTCTCAGCCTCCTTTGTGTCTCCTTTCCCTCACTCATCCATTATTCTCCCAGGGTTTTATTTTCATCTCCTTTTCTCACTCCACCAGACACCAGGCACATGCTTGACCCCTAAAGGATCTATAGCTAGACTCCAGGCAATCTGTGTGTCTTTTGAAAATCTATATAAATATTTGTGTATATATATATATATTTTTTTTTTTCTGATGAAAATAAATTTTCTCATATTCTCTAAAGGGTCCATAATCATGCAAAGTTGGCATGTGTTCTAGATGTTCTGCAATCTAGAACTTTGGCTCATACTCCTGATTGAGCTCCAGACCCATTTATCCAACAGATGTCTCTAATGCACCATATTCAGAATGGAGCTCATTATTTTCTTAACCAAGCCTCTCCCTGTTTCTCTTAGGTCAGTGAAGAGCACTATCATCAGCTCAGGTGTCCCAGTAAGAAACCTTAACATCACTTAGATTCCCCTCTGTCTTTCACCACTTCACGTCCAATCAAGCTCCAGGACCCAATATTTCTCCCCTCTTAATATATCTTCCACTGGTCTGTTTTCTCAATCTTTTAGGCATGAGATCATGTTCCTCACAGCTCTTGAGCCACTTCTCAGCCTCCTGGTGTCCCTGCCATCAAGTTTGTCCTCCCCTGCAAAATCACTCTCACGTTACGACTAGAGTGATCTTTCTAAAATGCTAACATGCTCGTTTTTCTCCCCTTGCTTAAAGCTCTGGCAAGTAGTATCTTTCCCATAAGATAAAGTCTAAACTTTATAACATGATGTCTAATTCACTAAGTTACCTGTTCCCAACCGACACCCCATCTCCCATGCCTTCATCACAGATATGCTCAGCACAGGTCCCCAAAAGGCACCATCATGCTGGCAGATTCTGAAACTTTGCAGTTAGTCCTTAACACAAATGTGAAAAAGTTGGGGGGGGGGTGGAGTAAAGGTCTAAGAGAGAGACTTGAAAGTTCAGTGAAAGGTGAATACTGACATGAATGGACAAGTCAGAGCTGGCAGGAAAATCTGGATATTAGGCATGTCCAGCTAATGCTTTGGGACCATGAAAGCCAGCTGAGGTCTCTTGAAGGCTGTGTCTACCGTCGCTGCTGTAGGTGGGAGTTCTCAGGCTCGTTGTAGGCCTGGTTGCTGTTAGTTACAAGAAGGGGAGTCAGGAGGAAGAGCATGATGTGTGGCACAGGTAAGGGCAAGGCAAACTGGCCTTCATCCATACCTCTGCATCCCTCATCACCTCCATCCACATCATCTTTGGAGCAGGATGACTGCTGGTTTACTTACGGCTTCCAAATCTTCTCTAAATTCTCGTTTGGTGAACTATAACCTAGAGCCACACAGAGGTGAGCTCTGGGAAAAACCATTCTCACTTAGCCAAGTTCACACCGTATTAAACCACAAATTTCTCAGTGGCTCCTTTTAGGCTGAGCAGAGAGACACCTACAGATCCCAGACAGAAAGCCCCTTCCTCTGTGACCGTGTCCCCTGGGCACGGTCAGTATGAGGCTGCCCTGCATGGTCTGGGTTTGTCCCATTTTACACTGTGCCAGGTTGCATAATGCCAACCAGGCTGTCTTGTTCGCTCCCATGCCCCATCCCCATTCCTGAGGCAGAATAGCATTTGATCCCTAAACAGAAGTCAGTTTGGCTGTTCAGGAGCCCCTCTTCAGATTTCAGAAGCACTTGTCCAAACCCTGTGACCACCCATAGCTCTCTTTCTTATAATTTAAGGCGTATAGACCTCTGCCCTGGTGAAGCATGAGCTCCTCCACATGTATGCCTGCTTTGCTCACCCCAAGATCCCTCTTGTGGACCCATCAAGAAACAGATAGCAGGTATTCAATAAATCACTGACAACCCTTGTGGGTGTGGGTGGAGTTCCTAAAAACCTGTCATCCATCTCTCTGTTCCTCCTTGTGAGTATCTCCCTTTCAGCATCAACTAATGGCCCCAGACAACACTGAGTAACCAGTGACCCAGGAAATAATTTCACATGCCTTTTTCCCAGAGGAAGTCTCACTTAGGAAATGGCCTTTTTACCAAGAAGGCTTTTCCTCTTGGGGATTTTCCTTGTTCATTTTAATGCTGACTGATGGCTCAGCTCTTGGCATAGTATTTCCTGAGATCATCATTTTGCAAGAGAAACAGCAACATTTCTCAATGGGGAAAGAGTCTGTCAGAGCCTTTAGTTTTAATCAGAACTGTACAGGTATAAAACAACTATAAACTGTCCCCTGTCTCATCTTTTCCATGTGTGGTGGTTTAGTCGCTAAGATGGAGCCAACTCCTGTGACCCCATGGACAACAGCTTGTCAGGCTCCTTTGTCCATGGATTACCCAGGCAAGAATACTGGAGTGAGTTGCCATTTTCTCCGGGGTATCTTCCCCACCTAGGGATTGAACGTGAGTCTCCTGCTTTGCAGGCAGATATTTTTTATTATCTGAGCCACCAATGGCTAATTATTATCTACCCCTAATCAGTGCACTCGGACTGTGAATGCCATTTTATCATTTTAAGAGGGGTTATACCCACCTGGGCTAGACTTGATGGTTGTACACACACACACACACACACACACACACACACACACACACCACACAAAATTCTGTGATTTCCCCATCACAGCACTTACCCCACTATGTTGCCTTCATTGGTTCAATATTTGTCCTCTCTCACCCCCAGCAGTGAGCCCCTAAGGCCCTAGAATCCCAGGATCAGCTCATAATCAATGTTTAGAAGCAGGCTGCTGTGATTAAAAAGCATCAGTTTTGAAATCAGACTGAGCTGAGCTGACAGAGCTGACAGAGCTGAGCTCAAACTCCATATCTGTCACTTTGGATGCTATGAGTCTGGGTCAATCCTTTCAACACACATCTGTAAGATAGGCTTACAGATTTCTCATCTATAACAAAGAGGACATCCCAGAAGGAGGACAAGAAACTGCACGTGATAAGTTCCTGGCTTAGACTGTATCCTGTTATGATAACTACCATTACTTCATTAATAAATAAAATCCAAGAAAATAATTCAAAAGAAAAGTTAAATCCAAAGATTATCATTACAACACTTTCAGTAGAAAGAGAAAAAAGTTAAAACATAACTCAGAAAATAGAGCAATGGTTTATTATAAAACTTACTCTTCTGACATAGAAGTTCTACCTCTAGGAATATATTCTACAAAAATATTTTCACAGGGGTAAGTGGACAATAGCATTCATTGTAGAATTTGTTGCAAGAGAAAACTGTGAAGATGAAATTCTAAAATTCCATACAGCCATGTCTAAAAATGAGTATTTCATGATGCTTGTCCAGTGAGAAAGAAACAAACAAAAAATTGTGGGACTCTATATATGATATAAGCCCAGATTTGAAAGGAAAGAAAAATATATAAATATATTTAAAAATTTGGAAAGTTACATATAAACTTTTGAATGGAGGAGATTAATTTCTATTATATCTTTTTACATTAAATTTTTAAAAAATATGTATGATTTTAATATTTACAAACATGCAATTATTTGAAAAAAGTTTTTAAAAAGGGGTATGCAGACAAGTAAAAGTCATATAACTTTGCAATTAGGAAAGCCTAAAACAAGACAAAGTGTTTTCACCAAAGAGACAGGCTTACGGGAGAGGCAGGTTCACACAAAGTGCCAGCCCCTCAGAGATAACCACAGACCAAGACCTGACTGCCCACTTCACAGGCCCAAGAGTGAAAACCCCTAACATGTTTTGAGTGCCTGCTACATGCCAAGAGTTGTGCTGAGTACTTTTGAGCATCATTCCACTTCATTGTAGGGCAATTCTATAAGTATATAGTATGGTTGTATCTGTTTCACAGAGGAAATTGAGGCTCAGCTGGTAACTTGCCAAGGCAATAAGCCATGGAACCATGAATAAAACCAGATCACTCCAGATTTTGAGCCCAAACTCTTAACCACTGAACTCCAGTGTCTTTGTAATGTGTTCTTTCAGTTCACCTATGATGATTCCCTCATATAAATACTAAACTTATAAGAGGCAAATACATAAACCAAATGCTGGTATAATTATTTATCACAGTCATGTCCACACCCAGAATACCTCCCTTACTTGTATCAAAGCATTTTTTGAGAACCTGATGCACCAAGAATCAATGACTAGGAGTTGGAGTTGGGTAGTTCAGAATGTACTTCAGGAAAAACACAATGAAGTGTCAGGAGGTACAGAATAGAGTGGCCAAGAGTCCTAGAGACCTGCCCTCAAAACCTGTGTCTCTCACTTACCAGCTAAGTGACTGGTTTAGAAAACTGGGGACTGGTGCTCTTATCATAAAATGTAGCTGATAACGTTCCTATGTCACAGGGATATTTTAAAGGTTAAATGTAAAAATCTACTAAAGCACTTTAATATCTATTGGGCCTGACATATAACATGTGTTCAGCTAATGCAATAATATGGCTAATACAGTTTATGTATAAATATAAAATATAGTATAGTTTTAATATCTGCCCATTGCTCTCCTAACAGTGCTCCTCTGAGTGACCACATCACCTGGTTCTCTCAGACACAGGCCCTTCATCTCTTGAATAGAATTGGATAAACCCTTCCTGCCCATCTCTTTTCCACATAGACCACATCCGTCACTGAGACAGGTCACAACACTACTGGTTTGGTTCTCCCTCTCTGGAGAAACTTGCCCATCTTGTGAGCACAGCTTAGCCACCTTGCTTGCATTTATGTGTTTGCCCAATCTCCACCAGCAACATACTCACAAACTATCTTATAAGGAGCTCCCTTTTAATTGATCCTAGCTAATTTTTACTTTCTAAGTGTGGCCTCTGATAGCATTGTTAGCTTTGTGGTGATTAAATCAGACTGGAACAGTGACTCAAAATTGATCAATTCAGAGTTAGTTTCCCCCCACACCCATCTCTGTTTCTTCTGCCCTTCAAGGAGTCCACAGATAGGAAATCAACTGACTGTTCTTTCTCACCTGGCATAAATCTTATTCTCTTGGATGACTAGGAGATTGCTCTACTCAGCATGAAACACCGGACTGGATGATTTATAGATAGAAAATGCTTCCAAGCCCTTGTCTTATCTTTCATCACAGATTTCCTGGGTCAACATCATTCTGGTCTTTGTCCTCTCTGTAGGTTCCAACTCACACAGCTAGGCAGACAGAAATGGTTCATGATTTGAGTGCTATATGCAAGTGCCTGAAAATAAGCTTTAAGTCTTCTAAAAAGGCAGTGTATTATTCTAGAAAGAGTCACCATTACTCAGCAATCTGACAGTGGTGCTGATGAGCTACCTACATAGGCTGGAGCAAACAGCTCATATTCTGAAAGCTGACAAAACTCATAGACCTACCAGTGATGGAAGGACCAGAGAGATTCTGGTTGGGGCAGTGGTTAGGAGCAGGAAGGAGTAATTGGGTGCAGTCTGACTAAGAGATCCTGAATCCATAGAATGTAAAGTCAGAAGGGACTTGAGGAGCTAAAGGCCCAAAGATTCAAAGAGCTAGAGGTCCAAAGAGGGCCAAAGATTCTCAACACCAGGCAGAGGTCTGCTTACACTGAAATCACCAGTGCATGCGTTCTCCATCACTTGGTCGTGTCTGACTCTTTACGACCACATGGACTGTAGCCTGCCAGGCTACTCTGTCCTTGGAATTTCTCAGGCAAGTATTAGAGTGCATTCCATTTCCTCCTCCAGGGGGTCTTCCTGACTCAGGGCTCGAGTCTCTTGTGTCTCCTGCATTGGCAGGCGGGAAAATCACCAGAGAACAGGTTAAAAGCCAGATTCCTGGATCCCGTCCTCAGATGATTTGAATCAGCAGGTCTGAATAGGTGTCTGGAAACTGTATTTTTAACATGCACCCAGGCTATTCTAATGCACAACCCAGTTTGGAAAAATGCATGCTGATCTAATCTAAACTTCTCATGATGCAAAAGAGACTGCCACTTGCAGAAATGATTAGTACAACTTGGGCATAGTGACCCAAGGATTAAAGAGCAGTTGTCAGACCAAAATATTACCCATAACCAAGGTATTTGCATAAATATTCCCCACATCACCAGAAAAGAATGCTCATGTGATGGACAAATGGGGAAACAATGACTCACAGAAACCAGCCACCCGTAGTTCACATTCCTGCCACATTTCAAGGCTCACAAGCACAACAGACGGGGAGAAAAAGCAACTCTGTCAATTTGCAGGGGCAGAAGTTACTTCTGCCAATTTCTCTAGCCACCTTCCCATACTGATCTACTGAATGCTTCTGTGCTCTTCAAACACCTCTAGTTCTTGCTTGGTATAAATGAGGGAAAGCCTTTTTCTGTTACCATGGCACCACTACAATAAGCTGTTTTCAAGTGTTAGATATTCTGAAATGACAGTCTCTGTTTTGAGAAATAAGAATGCTGATGGGGTCAGCAAAACTTGCCAACATTCATGTATCAACGGGTTGTCATAAATCAGTAGTGTCACTCTACTGGTAATGTATTCCTGAGACCAGAAAATTATGCTTTGACAATCCACCCCAAGCCTGGGTCCTGAGTCGATGTGGTGGGAGTTCTCTATACCAGCCGTGCATCTAGCTAAGAGGCCTTAGCCAGTCAATGAGCTTTTATGGTTGCCTACTCATGTTACCATTGGATGAAGGTTGATATGCTCAGGTCTGAGTCATGGAGGAAGAGCTGACCCAGTGGAAAATAAGCGAACATTTGTGTCCTTCCTTTGATTTGTTTTTGCTTGGATGTATCTCCCCTACTTCAAAAAATGAAGACAAATTTTCTTCAAGACTACCATTCATGGAATAATGTGGACAGCTGTACTTTGTAATACATGTGTTCCAGGACTTAAGGCAGGCTAGTTCTTTAGTCAAAATTTTGTTTGTAGCTTGTACTCTACCTAAGCATGTGATATGTATATGTCTTTCTTTATGCACCATAAACTCAAGGTCATGATTTATTGCTCTCTATATCCTCCACAGTGCCTGGTGCATATTTAGTACTCATTAACATTTGTTAGGTGTTCAAAAGTTAATCCCCCCCCCCAAAAAAAGGGTGTGTGTGTGTGTGTGCGTGCGCGCGTGCATGCGTGTTGGGTGATATAGGCCTAGTTTAGTGAGATGATAGTGAGAATAGAAAGGAAAAGAAATCTTCATGTTGTTTTAGAGGCATCCGCAAAAGTAGCTGTTAAGAAACTCTGGTTGGCATCATAAGCTCCAAAGAGTTTGTTTAAATAACAGATTTCAGGTCCCCATATCTAGAGTTTCTGATTCAGTTGAGCAGTGAAAAGACCCAGGAATCTTTTAAATTCAGATCCCTGGAGCATTCTGATGCATGCTAAAGAATCTGGTAGTAGAATAAAATGAAAGGGAGAAAGATGAAAGATATTAGCAGCTCTACCTTTAAGCAATTAAAAAGCTAAAAAGCTGTGCATATTAAACAATAAGGCATGAAAAGAAATACAACAGAACGGAATACACAGTAAGATGTAAAATAATCAGACCCAATGCCAAAATCCATGAATCAAATAGTAAATGCCTTTGTGGTTCTCAGACACCATCAGGGAGGATTACATGGAGGAGTGAGACTTGAAATGAAAATGAGTCTTTAAGAACTTTCTTGGCAGAGGTGGAAGGAGCATTTCAGGACAATATGCTTCTTATCTCTACCATGTTTTGATATACCAAAGGATTTATAAGCAATATTGTAACCTGGTGAGGACCAGACTAGGAATAACAATCTTACATTTCTGCCACAACCTGGGAGTTAGAGGTTCTGCTGTAAGGCTATGAATTTAGATACCTAAATCCTTCCTGATTTTCTGAACACTCACCATTCACACAGTTTGCTCTCAGGCAACTGCGTTTCAAATCAACCGAAGTTTTATGTGCTAACGGTATAGATGTGCATATAGCTATAGAAGAGATGTACTTGATGTAGAATAGATGTAGATTGTGGTGACCTAATGACCAAAGAGCAGATGAAACCAAGGAGGGGCTTGGAACGCAGGAACAGGAAAACCAGGCCCTTGTCCTTCCCTCCCCCATGGTGTAACTTAATGGATTTCAGGTCCTCCTGGGCAATGTAACCTGCCTCCCCTCCTACCCCACAGGGAGAAGGCATTTGCTTTACTCCTCTCCCCCACGCACTATATGTGCCTCATCCAATCAGCAAATGACCCGCAAGACCCCTATCCCACTCCTTGTACCCTGGGTATAAAAGTGGACCAAGGACCCCTGTTCAGCGTCAGTTCTCGCTTGAGCTGGCCTGCTGTTCTAACAGCGCCTCCCACTCTAATAAACTGTATTTCCCTCTCATTCTGTCTCATGTCTGGAAATTCTTTTCCTACTCGTGCCCGGACCACGACCTTTTCAGTGGCCTGTATGGGGACTCGGGGTCTCTTCCCCGCCGCCTGGCTTCTCCTTTCTCAAAGGGACCCTCTGCGACACACAAGTGCTGTGGAGCAGCTGGGGAACTCTGGCCGGGGTTATCCTCTGGTGTGTTCCAGAGGGCCCACTGCTCGCTGTGCCGCCAGAACGGGTGCGGGTCTTTCCTTTGTCTTCTTTCCAATTGAGGACTAGGCCAACCGATATTGTGTGAGCACAGGTTAGGCACTTAAAAGCCACATGAAGACTCCCGTGTGAGGATAAGGAGGACACGGAACAGATCAGGCCACAAGGGCCTCCGCCCACAGCAAGACAACTTCCGTGCACCGTGTCAGGCACACAGTGGTTAAAGCAAAGCAGAGCCCACTGTGCCCCGGCCACCGCCTCCCCAGCAGGCTCGGAAGGCAGATTCCTCAGCCTTCTTCCCTGTCGCTCTCCCTTCTTTCCCTTTCAGTCCGGATTCGGTTACAGGAGCCTCGGTGTTGCCTCTGAGCCATGCCAAGAGTGCCTCCGCGTTTCAGGGAGTCTCCCAACCGTGCGTCACCCTGTTGCTCCCGGGAAGCTGTCTTTCTCTGCCCGGGTCGCACGGTGCCCCAGCTGCACGGCTCTCAGGGGTCGCCTCTCTCTGTCGGACACGGCTGTGGGGAAGGGCAGCCATTTTTATGCCGTCAGTGGCACGGAGAGATCCCTGGGACCGAGGGACGCCTTTCTGTCGGCCGGTGACTCTCAGGACCCCCGTTCTATGGCAGGTAGGCTAAGAGTGGGTTCTGGGTGTCCTGGGCGCCCTCTCAGACTCACCCCCTGGCTACATTCTCAGAGACGGGAAAATTCTGACCTTGTGAACGGTCTGGCCTCAATACAAACTGGGGGACGCCCCCAAAATGGCCTCCGGGCGGCACACTAGCTCTTGCCAAGAGCAGGGAATGGACTCAGAATCTCCTCACATTCAGTCCTTCACGGCCCTCAGTCAGAATCCGGGTTTCAGGACTTATGCCTCACGGGTCTTTCTGTTGCCTGCTTATCTCCTGTCCTCCTCTGACTCTCTCCATCAGATTTCCTAGATGACCCCTACTCGACCTTTCATATCCACATGATCTCTAGGAAAGGATTCTGAGGTTCCCTTTGGTCCAGGTCTTTCTCCTATATTCAAAAGCCTGAAGGATCAAAAACTCTCCTAACATTCTAAAGAATGTTCTAACTACACTCATCTCACGGGTGTGGAGGGAACCAAGCTTTCCCCACTTCTGAACATCCTAAAGAATTCCCTTCTAACTACTCCTGTTTCTCAGGGTGGAGAAGGACCAAGCTTCCCCCACTCCTGCAAATTCCCTTAACCCTTCAGATTCTTCTGATGGGACAAAGACCTCACTTCCCACCAGAGATTTTTATCAGCTGATATCGCCTGATATTAGAGTCAATTTGAGCACTATTTGGTCTATATTTTAGCTATAAAACTATGACTACAGAAAGGAAAGATGACTTTTTGACACAGGATGGCCATGATATTCTTTAGACTCTGGAGAAAACTGGTTAAAATGAAAAAATTTTTTTTTCTTGGAAACTGCACAACCAATTCTTCTTGCATATGCAATTAAAAAAAAAAAACTAACTTGTTAAAAGGACTGCCTAGAGAAAAGCTTGAAGTTAACCCCTTCCATGTCCTTGAAGCACACAATCAACTTTGACTGAGGCCTCAACCTTGGCCAAATTAGAACTCAAGCCAAAAAAAAAAAAAAAAAAAGGGTGTGTGTGTGTGTGTGTGAAAGAGACATTTTAAATCTCAAGCAGAAAACTATGAGATCTCTGTCTGTCTGGATTTATGTATGTCTCAGTGTGTGTCTTTTGTGTGTTTTTTAATAATATTGCTGAAGTTGTAAATGAGTTCTAATTTAATTGGCCTAAAGAAAAGTAAGCACTTACAAATCAGACAATTCTAAATACAAGAGAAATTAACCTAAATGAATTTCAGATTCATGTGAACTGGGAAATATTCAATATTAAATATCTAGTATTAATGTTTGTTTGCTAATCTTAAACATGTCTAAGTATCATTAAGAATAAGCATATTTTCATTGTGCTTTGGTTTCTTATAAGTTAAATATTTTTATATCTGTTATAAGTTTTTCAGCAAGTAAAGTACCTCTAGAAAAAGAAAAATACTCCTAAAAATGTAAATGAGATATGAGCTTCTAGATAAACTATTAAGAATAATTATACTTTAGAAATGTCTGTCTAAAATAGTCTCTCCAGATTTTGGTAACCTGAATTTCTAGAGTTGTGCTAAACTAAGTGATGGAAGTTTATTGAATAGCTAGGTCATTTCCAAATAAAATAAGATTCTGAAACATTCATTACTGAACACTAACTTCCTCTTACAGAGAAACTAGAGATTTTGGACTATTAATGAATGTTTGGTGCCATCCTGAGATGTTTTCTAGAAATTTTTTTTAGAAATTATCACAGGTATATATGTTCATTTTCACTCTATAGAATGCTAGTGTAAAGGTCATTTCTTGGTTGTTTAAGGAAAGGCGGATGTGTATTTTCAGTAAAGAAGGTATGAGGAATGAAATTACATTTTATGAAGGGAAAAGAAAGTAGGTCTGACTTACAGGTGGCTGTTTCAGAATGGGAGAACAAAGTAATGGGTACAGAAAGTGATAAGAAGGTTTGATGGAAAGTGGACTCCAAGGGAAGAGTTTTGTGCATAAATACAAGTTTTCTTGAGATGTTGAACTGCCTTTGATAATGGATTTTAAGTTTCTTTACCTCTGAAGTGATCTGTTCTATGTTTACCTTTGAAATCTTAATACTTTGGCTAAATGAATATATTGTTTCACAGTGATCTATAGAATTCTATCTGACTGTTATAAACCCTTTCAATATTTATTGACAAAACTTCCTAAATAAACTTAACTTCTAGCTAACTTTGGGATGCTTCAGAGGGCCCCTGAGACATCCCAAAGAGCTATTAAACTACCTGGGTTCATTGGACATGTTAAATTACATGGGAAGTACTGTTGAAGGGGTGATAAATCTTCTCAGGTTATATTGTATGGTTGATGATACTAATATAGATATCCTAGAAATTATGTGACATTCATGAAAATCTGATGTGTTCTGGTAAAATGCTGTCAGTTATAATTCTAGTTATCATGTTAAAGTGTTTCAAGTCACAGCAATGACCAGATTACTTTGTCAATTGCAATTTAATCAGATTTTAAACATGCCTTCTATGGTTTCACTCTGATGCCTTTGCAAGAATACTGCTACTTCAAGATTTATGGAAAAGACTTTTCTAAGATTAACCAATAAACAAATTTTCTTGGATATCTGATAAGCTGGTACAAGACTGGAATTTGGTCTATTCTCTATGTTAAGAGAACAGTTTTCTTAGAATGCAGCTTTTGATAACAGGTTATGAATTTTTTTGCATTTAAGTGATTTATATTTGTTTTTAAACTCTTTTGTTACTTTGATAAAGTAGTAAGCATTATTTAGGATTATGGTACATATAGACAAAGCTCATTCTGCTTCTACAGAAAATAAGCCCTCACTGTTAGACTTTTGCTATCCTGATATACTTAAAACTTGACAATAGTCTACTTCTAAATCAGGGAATTAAAAATGGGTGAACAACTGCTATGAATCAAAACATCAGGGCTATGGGAAATCCAAGATGGCCACTTGACTTTCTTGGCTCCCTGACAAAACTCATTTTTACTAAATGGGTTAAAGCCTTCCCTGGATCCAGGGTTAATGCCCTCACAATGACAAAAAGTATATTTCACTTAATATTAAGTTCTAGTTTTGTTAATTAAGGTCTGTGTTTACTATGACTCACTTCTGAGATAGTTCCTTGTTGTTATGTTATATTGCTAAAAGGTTTAATTAAGTTATTAGGAAGGACAATCCAAGTTTGTTTCTAAAGCTTGTCTCAATGACCAGTCTTTGGATAAAGGTCAGGTGCCTCATGATGTACAACCGGGAGACCTGGCTATAATCATTTAACTAAGTCAGATGACCTGGGGTATACTGGGCTATACCTAATGAAAGTTCTTGACTTAAATTCTTGCTTGTGACCTTACTAATAACTGCTAGCTATATTATTTTCTATGTCGCTTGTTTCAGAAGATTGTTTCTTATGTTACTAAATGTGTGACTGAGCCTGTGATAAAATGCTGATATGCAGTTCCATATGAGATCAATGATTGTAATAATGTAACTCTAGATATGGGAAGAAGCAACAAGAGGGAATATTTTCCTGGACCAAGAGGCTAGTAAAACAGGTATGGTCCAGAGACTTTTGCTACTTGCAAGGTCTGGTCCAATAACAGCACACTGAGTGGCCTATCAATGGAATCTTCCCTAGACCTGGGAATGAGCCTTCCCAGCACCGTGGGACACAATGGCCATGAAATGCCCCCCAAACATGGTCAAATATGTGGCTATGAAGGGACCCTGCTGACTGGAAGTTGGCACTTGCCAGCTGCCTCTACAAAGATTACATCATGACCACTGCAAGCTGCTGACCTTCAACACCCCCTGAAAGGAGTTCAGGGTGGAGATCAGAAATAAGGCACTCTGTGCTCTGGGAAAAACCCAGAAGAACTGGCCTTCAGAGAGTCAGATGCTTTTGGGTAAAGGTTTTTATGAGTGCAAATTCTTGCATTTTCTCTTACCTAGAGAAACACTAATATCACAAACCAAAGTCTAGTCCTGGTTCTCCTGGCTAGCCCCTAAGCAGCTTTTCTACTTCTATTAATCTTTGGGCCATGTACCTTTAACTTTCTTGTTAAGCTTGTTTCTTCTAGAATACAACAAATCTCCAAATGGCAGTATGACAAGAATATTCCTTGACCAACACTTAGACAATGCTGAAACAAGTAGGTTTATCATTCTATGGACTCTCATACCCCTCCATAAATGCACCCTGACACAGAGCAGACAATAACCCAGAGCCCCAGTATGCCCCTGCATCCTGAGAAAGTCAGAGCAGTCATCGACCCTTTTCCTTTGAGACTGGGCTCCCAAAGGCCTGAGAAGGGAAATAGGTAGATAGTTAGACGTAAGCAGAGTATCAACAGGGGCCAAAGAATTGGTCCTAAAAGTAAACAAAGTGAGGAATGTGATAACCCAAGGACAAAAGAGCAGATAAAACCAAGGAGGGTCTTGGAATGCAGGAACAGAAAAACCAGACCCTTATCGTCCTTCCCTCCCCCATGTTGTAACTATTAATGGATTTCAGGTCCTCCTGAGCAGTATAACCTGTCTCCCCTCCTACCCCATAGGGAGAAGGTATTTGCCTTACTCTTCCCCCCACCCAGTATATGTGCCTCATCCAATCAGCAAATGACCCACAAGACCCCTATCCCACTCCTTGTACCCTGGGTATAAAAGTGGACTAAGGACCCCTGTTCAATGTCGGTTCTCCCTTGAGCTGGCCCTGCTGTTCTAACAGCGTCTCCCACTCTAATAAACTTTATTTCCCTCTCATTCTGTCTCATATCTGGAAATTCTTTTCCAACCCAGGCCTGAACTTCAACAGGAACCACTTCCAGTTCGTTCCAGGGACAGGCCTCCCCTCTGCTTTAGCTCCTCTCTGAAGTACCTAGACAATAGTGTCAACTACAAATGCACTTACCAAGAGCACTGCCAAGGACTGAACAACAAGGGCATTTGCCATCTGCCTCTATGGAGACTGAACGCAGCCGCTATAGCTGTTGACCTTCAACACCCCCTGAGGGAGTTCAGGGTGGAGTTAGGCACTCTGTGCTCCAGGGAATCAGGTCTTTAGCTATAGTTGGATGTTTTTAGGAACAGATTTTATGATTTCAATCCTTGCATCTCCTTATATCTAGAGAAGCACTAAGTCTCTTCATGGTGACATCAGATCCTCAAGACTAGACAGAAAACCTTTTGTAAAATGAATGCTTCATGATATTGAACTCTCCCTTCACCAAAACCTTCCCCCATGGCCGTTTTGGAGCGTCTCTCAGAGCTATCTGAGGTGCTCATCTCCCAGGCTGCAGTCCTCATTTTGCCCCAAATAAAACTTAACTCATGACTCTCAAGTTGTACATCTTTTTTAGTCAACAATATTATTTGATGAAAATTTCCTGAGACGTTCTGTGTTTGTCATCCCCCCCACCACCAAATGGAAGATGTTAAGTACTTGATGACCTTGAGAGCACATTAGCCCCAAGCCTCCTGGAGCCTAAGGACTAATAAAGTTAACCCCTGTGAACCCACCTTGTTCCCTCATCATGAGTCAATCAGAGAATGGTGCCTAATCTGATCACATACCCTGTGACCCCACTCCCCACCCCACCTGACTTTAAAAATGTTTACAGAAACTCTTCGGAGAGTTTGAGGACTTAAGGGCAAGTACAACATTGTTTCCTTGAATGGAGACAATAAACCTTCCTCCACTCCAAACTCTGATGTTTCACTGCATTGGGCACATGAACTTGCATTAACAAAGAAAAGGGATAAATTAGTATAAACTTGTCATCATAAATGGGTAAACAGTTCAGAACAAGGGCTCTGACACTGAAGTAAACAGCACAAAGCAAGAACACTATTTCGTATCAGTTCAGTCAGTTCAGTCGCTCAGTCTTGTCTGACTCTTTGCGACCCCATGAATCGCAGCACGCCAGTACTAGAGCATTACATTACTAGCGTGTGAGATGAGTGCAATTGAGCAGTAGTTTGAGCATTCTTTGGGATTGCCTTTCTTAGGGCTTGGAATGAAAACTGACATTTTCCAGTCCTGTGACCACTGCTGAGTTTTCCAAATTTGCTGGCATATTGAGTGCAGCACTTTCACATCATCATCTTTCAGGATTTGAAATAGCTCAACTGGAAGTCCATCACATCCACTAGCTTTGTTCATAGTGATGCTTTCTAAAGCCCACCTGACTTCACATTCTAGGATGTCTGGCTCTAGGTGAGTGATCAGGCCATCGTGATTATCTGGGTCATGAAGATCTTTTTTACACAGTTCTGTGTATTCTTGCCACCTCTTCTTAATATCTTCTGCTTCTGTTATATCCATACCATTTCTGTCCTTTATTGAACCCATCTTTGCCTGAAATGTTACGTTAATATCTCTAATCTTCTTGAAGAGATCTCTAGTCTTTCCCATTCTGTTGTTTTCCTCTATTTCTTTGCACTGATCACTGAGGAAGGCTTTCTTATCTCTCCTGGCTGCTCTTTGGAACTCTGCATTCAAATGGGAATATCTTTCCTTTTAGGGCAGAAACTATAGCACTAATGTATTCTGGAAGCATGTCTTCCTTCCTTATAGAAAGTAGATAGTTTGTTGCAATTGGATTTTCAATTGAGGGATAGCCTGGAGCATATTGACACTGAGATTTTTTAGAAAAACAGTTTACCTTCACAATCCAATGGCAAGGAGCATCTCAAATGGTAGCCTTCTTACTTTGGACTGGCTTCCTGGGTAAGTGCCCACCTTGTAGGTTTTCTAAATATTTCCGGGGAAGTCCTAGTGATTCTGTCTGGCAGGTAAGGGTGCCAGGTGTGTTGGCTGTGTTCGTATCTCTGGCCAGAAGAACACAGGTCAAGAGATACGTTTAGAATGAAATTCCTGGTGGTGCTATGAAAAGTTTTCCATAATTCTTCCAAGTCTTTGTGGAGCCCCCTCCAGATTGGCTGACAGGGACACTTCTTTTTTTTTTTTTTTTTTAGAGGGTATAAATCCCTGTATGTTTTTATTCAGTTGATTTATTTATTTATTTTATTTTTTTCCCTATTTATTTATTAGTTGGAGGCTAATTACTTTACAATATTGTAATGGTTTTTGTCATACATTGACATGAATCAGCCATGGATTTACATGTATTTCCCATCCCGATCCCCCCTCCCACCTCCCTCTTTACCTGATCCCTCTGGGTCTTCCCAGTGCACTAGGCCTGAGCACTTGTCTCATGCACCCAACCTGGGCTGGTGATCTGTTTCACCCTAGATAATATACATGTTTCGATGCTGTTCTCTCGAAACATCCCACCCTCACCTTCTCCCACAGAGTCCACAAGTCTGTTCTGTACATCTGAGTCTCTTTTTCTGTTTTGCATATAGGGTTATCGTTACCATCTTTCTAAATTCCATATATATGCGTTAGTATACTGTATTGGTCTTTATCTTTCTGGCTTACTTCACTCTGTATAATGGGGTCCAGTTTCATCCATCTCATTAGAACTGATTCAAATGAATTCTTTTTAATGGCTGAGTAATATTCCATGGTGTATATGTACCACAGCTTCCTTATCCATTCATCTGCTGATGGGCATCTAGGTTGCTTCCATGTCCTGGCTATTATAAACAGTGCTGCAATGAACATTGGGGTGCACGTGTCTCTTTCAGATCTGGTTTCCTCGGTGTGTATGCCCAGAAGAGAGGGACGCTTCTTAACACACTTTGGGATTATAGGGAAAGAGAAAAACAGAGGAAACTACAAACACATGGAAGTTTAAAAGTGAGAGAACAAAATCGTCACTTGACAATTCAATTTGGAAACTCAAATTGCAGCAGTTAGCATTCATGAAATTCCAGTTCTAGATCAGTTTCATCAGTTCAGTCGCTCAGTCGTGTCCGACTCTTTGCAACTCCATGAATCGCAGCACACCAGGCCTCCCTGTCCATCACCAACTCCTGGAGTTTACTCAAACTCATGTCCATCAAGTCAGTGATGCCATCCAGCCATCTCATCCTCTGTTGTCCCCTTCTCCTCCTGCCCCCAATCCCTCCCAGCATCAGGGTCTTTTCCAATGAGTCAACTCTTCACATGAGGTGGCCAAAGGATTGGAGTTTCAGCTTCAGCATCAGTCTTTCCAATGAACATCCAGGACTGATCTCCTTTATAATGGACTGCTTGGATCTCCTTGCAGTCCAAGGGACTCTCAAAAGTATTCTCCAACACCATAGTTCAAAAGCATCAATTTTTCGGCGCTCAGCTTTCTTCACAGTCCAACCCTGACATCCATACATGAGCACTCAAAAAACCATAGCCTTGACCAGATGGACCTTTGCTGGCAAAGTAATGGCTCTGTTTTTTAAAATGCTATCTAGATTGGTCGTAACTTTCCTTCCAAGGAGTAAGCGTCTTTTAATTTCATGGCTGCAATCACCATCAGCAATGATTTTGGAGCCCCCCAAAATGAAGTCTGACACTGTTTCCACTGTGTCACCATCTATTTCCCATGAAGTGATGGGACCGGATGCTATGATCTTAGTTTTCTGAATGTTGAGTTCTAGATACACAAATGCAAATAATCAGAAAAACATTTGCTTCTGAAAAGTGATCACCTTGGTGCTTCTTGTAATCAGCCTGAAGGTAAAATGAGCAAATTCTGAAGACCTGGAGATTTTAACCTCTGAGAAAGTGAGACTGCTTTTGAGGACCTTACAGAATTTGGCTAGCTTATTTGCTGCTTTCTCTAACTCAACACTATTTGACTTTCAGTGATTTTTTTTTTAAATTTCCAATTTTTTTCTCCCTGCCGTTGCTTTTTAAAATTTCTCACCCCATCTGAGCCAAATTATCTAGTAAGCACAATGGGTACAGTGCAAGTCCACAAAACTGTTCATCTCTCTGAAAATCAGGGAGGAAAAAAAAAACTTTTTTAGGTCAGGGGAAATGCTTTAATATATTCATCTTTATTCTAATTCATAAATATAATTGAAACATTTTTATGGAGAAAGGGGCCTACAGAATACAGCCCCAAGCAGTTGGATTTGCTTGTAATTTATAAGTACTCTTAAACCCTTAGGGACATAAATACTTGTTTTTTCCAACAGTAAAGCCAGCATGGACCAAGACTAATTTCTGGGCCACAAGCCCTGGGTTGGGGACAATTGCCATTTGCAAGCTTAAGGTTTCAGAAGTTTCCTTCCTGGGTCCAGGCAGACATGGGCTCTTGTGTCAATAACCACACTCCAAGGTCTTTGGAAACTGGTGACTTTCTGGTGTCAGTCACCATTAGGGACCCTGATTTGTGTTTTGTCAACTGAAAATAAAGTGGATGTAAGAGTTAAGCCTTTTTTGGGGGGGGGGCACAATGAGACAGCATTTTAGACTGCTCTGAGGCACAGCTCTGCAGAGGTGCAGGCGCAGCGTGTGTGATTCTAGTGAGCGGAGCACGTGCGCGTGTTTTGGCACTTGCTGCTAGTCGTGAGAAGCAGATGTCATCAAGAATGACTGTAGAGCTTTTCTAGACAGGAGAAGATGCAAGAATTTGGGCTCATAAAATCTCCTGAAAATACTATCTGAAGGTCTGTCCTGCCAGGTTTTTGCAGAGCACAGAGTACCTAATTGCTGATCTCTACCCTGAACTCCTTTCAGGGTGTGTTGAAGGTCAGTGGCTGCAGTGGCTTGTGACTTAATCCTTGTAGAAGCAGACAGTTGGCAGGTGACAATTTTTAGTTGGCAGTATGACTCAGCAGTAAAGAATCCAACTGCAATGCAGGAGATGCAGGTTAGATCCCTGGGTCAGGAAGATCCCCTGGAGAAGGAAATGGCAACCCACTGCAGTAGTCTTGCCAGGGGAATCCTATGGACAGAGGAGCTTGGTGGGTTATAGTCCATGGGGTCGCAGAAGAGTTGGACATGACTTATAGAGAAACCGAGTTATGATTAAACTTACTATTGTTCAAAGCAAAAATCAAGGCACATTGTTTGATATGGAATTCCCTCCTCCATTTTCATGAAATTAAAATTTTAAATTTATGTAATAGAAACTCTAAAAAACAGTCACATAATTCACAAATGACTTTTATGACAATAATAAAATGATGTGAAAATAAGTAACAAAACTGGCAAATAGAGCCTATTTAACAATCCTATGTTTGAATATTTAATGCCCATGTGGCCTAGAAGGCCCAGGACACAGGGGCACAGTCCCCTTCCTTCATGAGAACAGGGCCAGAGGTCATGTGGAGAGCCTGGTTTCTCAGCCCCATCTTTTTTTTTCCCCCCTGAATTTTAAAATTGGAATTTAATCACTTTACAATCTTGTGTTTGTTTCTGCTATACAATACAAGGAATCAGCCATATGTGTTGCAGGAAGAGGGACCCCTTCCAGGGCCCAAAGGTGGACATTTGTCTAACGCTCAGAAGCGAATTATCTGAGGAGACACATGTGCTGACTAAGCAGGAGACTTTACTGGGAAGGGGCGCCCGGGCGGAGAGCAGTAGGATAAGGGAACCCGGGAGAGCTGCTCTGGCCATGTGGCTCACAACCCTGGGTTTTCATGGTGATGGGGTTAGTTTTGGGCTGCCTTTGGCCAGTCACACTGACTCAGAGTCCTTGCTGGTGGTGCAGGCACTGCTCATTCGAGATGAATGCTGATAAGAAGGATTCTGGAAGGTGGCTGGACATGTGGTGTCTCCTTTCGACCTTTCCTGAACTCTTCCCTTTAGCGGTGGCCTATTAGTTCTCTGTTCCTTCCCAGGAAAATAACTCATACAAATGTAAAATAACTCATGCAAATGGTTACTGTGGTGCATGGCCAGGGTGGGTGGGTGGTTTGTTAGTGTGACTCTAACACATACATACCCATATCCCCACCCTCTTGACCCTCCCCCCAACCCCCATCACTCCATCTCATCCCTCCAGGTTATTGAAGAAGACAGAGCTGAACTTCCTGCTAGTTGAGGAGCATAGTAACCTGGCCCAAGAGTAATGGCAACTACCATTTGGGAGCACCTACTATGTGTCATATCTTTTTCATAAATTATATCTGAACAATATAAATGCAAACTAGATACTAAAGTTTTCATTTTATAAACCAGAAAAAAAGGGCGACTGGTCAATGACATAGGGGGTGCAACAGGGAATTCTGATTCCAGCTCATCCTGACTAGAAAGGCGTGGGGGTCTCAGATGTCTACTAGTAGTTTGAGTCACTGAGACATTCAGATTCAGAATGAAAATGAGTGTTCCAGGTAGAGAAGGCATAGGAGTGTTGACAGGTGAAGCCCCATGTAGGCCCCTGAGAGACTCTCAAAGGTTTCTCCTTTACAGATGGCCCCCCCAGGCCAGTCCACCCCACACTCTGAAGGCTCACTGCCCTCAAAGGCCCTTCCTTGGCTTCTCTCTTTAGCTTTTGAGTTCAGCTCCAATCCCCACCCTTTCCCAATCTTCTACAAGGACCCAACCAGCCTAGCCTTTCCCTCTCCAAATCCCTGCTATACTTCTGGAAGTGGAGCGCCTTGTGCATTGTGTTACACCGGAAGAAAGATCAAATTCACATCCTCATAGCTTTTGGTTCTGAGACATCGAAAGGAACAGGAGGAAGGTATAAACTCTTGCTGACCATTACTTCCCCCATTGTTGAACCCTCACTTGAAGTCAACTTTTCTCCCCTGAGGTGGCCTCTGGATCCCCCGGCATACTGAGAAACAAGGCAACTTCTCTCAGAGATCTTAAGTTTCCTCTTTTCTCTCTGAGTTTCAGGACAACACAGAGCTCTGTTTGAAAACCATTTTGCAGCCTAGAGAAGGTTATTTAATATAGGCTCATTGGTGCCAAACTCCTTGAAATTCTTCCAGCAGAGACTGAATGTTTGGAAATGCATTGAACATGCATGTGTAAAGTCAGTAATAATCAAGAGTAGGTGTATGTCTTCTCTGGTTCTCTTCGTGTGTGTTCTTTAGGTGTTACCAACTAGACTTGTAAGCTCCTGATGGGCAGAAATGAGCCTTACATTTGTTTTGTGTCATAGTCCTCCTCTCTTTCACCTGCCAATGTTCAACATGTGCTTAGTAAGGATTTTATACAGTGGATGAAACTTATTTAAGGACGAACTTATTTTTACAGTTTCTGCAATACCACTTAAGAGTATAACTTCTCTTGATTGGAGATACAAACAAAAAATTTATCTAGGAGAACCTATTCCTAGTGGATTTAGTTGCTCTAATCCAGAGATTAGAATCCAGTGGAGGCTAAGGGAGTGTAACCACGTGGCATCCTATAGAGTACTTTCCCCGTGCCTGCAAGTCTTTCTAAATTCTCTTCATTGGAGCTGCTAGCAGTTCTGAAAGAACAACAACAACAACAACAAAAAAGGTTAGGAGTACTGAAGATTACATTTGATCACAATAAAAAAATGCATTGGGTGCTAATAACATGAGAATAAAAGCAGAGGCTATTTTAAGAAATGTTCCCACCCATTCCAACCAGGTTCTTATCCACCTCCTTCTGATCATTAATGAGGTTATTAAGATTGACTGATCTGTCAGGACCTGCATGAAGACTCTGGTACCTCGCACTAATTTCTGTTTCATCAAGCCTCAAATAAGCTTAGGGCACAATGGCAAATTAAATTTCAGGAGACAATGGATTTTGAAACCAACAAAACCCAAGTTAATAATTTTTACTGCCCCTGAGAAAGGACATTGCTTTAGTCCTCATGTGTAGACTTGTTTCCTTTAATCCCTTTAAGGATGGTTTAAATCAGCAAGAGGGGTGAGAAATGGGGTGGCAGACTCTTCCCCTGTCGGGGTGAGGCAGTCTGTTGATCAGTCTCACAAGAAAGCTGCTGAGTCGGTAGTTGGTCTGCAATAGGTCCTTGAACCTCCTGTTTTTTTTGCCTTCCCTCCTGAACTCTTGAGTTAGGTCTAATTTCCATAGATCCTTGGTACCAACAGATTCAGTGATCCTCAGACAGCCTCAGACAGCCTCAGAACTGATGGGGCTTAAGTTAAAGACCCACGAAACTGACCAAGTGGCATGTCCCATAGCTATACAGGACTGATTTTTAAATCCTCAAGAATCAGAGAAATGGATCTTGTACCATAGTTGGGAGAGAGCTATAGTAAGTTATTCTAAGTTATTTTGTTTATAACTCAAATCCCCTAGTGAGCTTTTATATCATTTTCTAACACTTAGTCATTTATTTTTAAATAAATAATATGAGTATGGTACAAAAGCAAAAATACAAAAAACGTTGATAGTAAATGGCGGGATTGTCTTCCATTCTTGTACCTCCAACCCAGTTTTCTTCTCAAAAGGCAACTGCTATTATCAATTTCTTTTGTATCCTGCCAATTGAACTCCATGCATAAGCAAAAGCATGTGTCAATATTTTCTATTATTTAAAAAAGCAGATTTTGGCATTCTAAACTGACTCCTTTACACTGATCTTTTTTATTTAACAATATATAATATCTTCTCTGGTTGCTCAGTGATAAAGGATCTGCATATAGTGCATGAGACACAGGTTGACCCCAGAACTGGGAAGATCCCCTGGAGAAGGAAATGGCAACCCACTCCAGGATTCTTGCCTTTCTGGGAAAGCTCATGGACAGAGGATCCTGGCAGGCTACAGTTCATGGTTCACAAAGAGTTGGAGACAATTTTGTGACTGAACAACAACAATATAATATCTTGGAGGTTAGACCATTTTAATTTGTATTGAATAGCCTTATCCTTTTTTAAATAGTTGTATACTATTGAATTATAAGAATGTATCATAATTTTTTAAAAGTTCTCTACTGGTAGATAGTTTTCAACAGATTGCTTTTATAAATAATGCTGTAGTGAATAATTGTATACATAAGATTAATATGTATGCTGATATATATGTGAGCTAAAGTCCTATGAGCAGAATTGCTGGATAAAAGAATAGATGCTTTGGAATTTCATGGATGTTGCCAAATTGCTTTCAACAGACTATCAATTTATCTCACCACTTGCTATGTGAGGAGAGTGCCTGGTACCCTACTTTATTGTTGACATGTTTCCAAACCTTTGATTTTATACTATCTGGCTGGTAAAAAGAGGATAACATTATCATTTTACTTTTCAATTCTTGTATAAATGAGATCAAACATTACAAATGATATCTTTACTTTTGAGTCCTCCATAATTCATTTTCCTCCTCATATTCTTCAATTTTTAAAGAATTGGGTTGTTGGCCTCCTATTGGTTAATAGGTATTCTTAAGATTTTAGTTAACTTCTGTGATTTGAGTTGGACTTTATATTTTTTTTTTTACTAGCTTGTCAATTGCCTTTGGCCTTTTTAAAATTTAATTTATTTTTTAATTGAAGGATAACTGCTTTACAGAAATTTTGTTATTTTCTGCCAATTATCAACATGAATCGGCCACATGTATGCCTTTGACTTTTTAAGTAGTATCTTTTTTATCCAACACAGTTTTATGTAGAATTTATCAGTCTTCAAAAAAAAAAAAAAAACTTACGGGTTTTCTTTTTACTTAGGAATGTCTTTTCTACATCTTTCTACTTTTTAAATGCTAGCTGCTGTGTTGGATTTTATTTTAGTTTTATCATTATTCTATTTTCCAAATTATAAATTTTTGCTTTCATTTATAATATTTTGTTTCTTTGCTTTATAGACATTTTATTGATTATTTTAATTCTCACATATTTATTAATGTTAATATTGTTCAACCGTTAAGTCATGTCCAACTCTTTGCAACTCCATGGACTGCAGCATGACAATCTGTCCTGTCCTTACCTATCTCCTGGTTTGCTCAAACTCATGTCTATCAAGTTGGGGATGCCACCCAATCATCTCATCCTTGTTTGCCCTCTTCTCCTCCTACCCTGAATTTATAATTATTAGCGTAAGTTTATTTAAAGTATATTTTATTTATTTAAAATATATGTAAACATAAGCTTTTTCTTGTTCATTAATGTAAATGTACATTTTTGAGCACTGCTCATAGATTATGACATTGTTTTAATTATTGTTATTTTGTTGATGAAGTGCAATTTCACTTTTCCTATTTGAACTAATTGTTGTAGAAACAGAGGTTTTCTTAGTTTTTCTAGCTTTATCTCTTTCTACATTTTGGGATGCATTGACTTTCTTTAGGCCTAATTGCAAATATTTTTGAGATCTTGTGAAAAATTATGATCAATTTTACCATAGGGTAGAGTTGCGCATATTTTAGAACTACATATTATATATTCATTTGACCCTAAAATTTTACATACACACACACATCTTACTGTCGAGTTAGTCAGAGTTCTCAGCAGAAATAAGGAAGATATTTATTTTAAGAAAATATTAGGAAATTTACAGTGTAAATATGAAATAACTAACAAAGTTTACAATGGTAAGTGATGACAAACGGTGAAGATAAGGTATTATGATTTTATCTTTTATGGCTAGGCAAAAATACACTATTTAAAGCTGCTAAACAAAACCATAAATATATAAATGCATAGGAAAAACAGGACATTTAACTTAAAAAATTATATATGAAGCAGAAATTGAATGGTTTAGAAAAGAGAGGATAAGAGGAGAAAGAAGTATATTAATGTTATTTCCTCTTTGAAGATAATTAAGATGCTACCTGCCGAATTAGACGATTGGTGTAGTCTGTCCACATCTAGTTGAGACAGTGACTTAAATTTAAGGATTCGGTGCTCATTGCTGTCTTTTGTTGCAGTTTCTCCATTTATCACTTCTCCAGGCCAGAATACTGGAGTAGGTAGCCATTCCTTCTCCAAGGGATCTTCCCAACCCAGGAATCGAACCAAGGTCTCCCACATTGCAGATGGATTCTTTACCAGCTGAGCTACCAGTGAAGCCATTATTTATTAATTGACTAAAGTGTGTCCTCATACTTTCTTCAAGAAGAATTAATGTTTGTATTCTCTGAGTTCTATTAATAGCGTGTTCAGTAGAGATTTTCATGCTGTCTTTATATTTGAACTAATTTTTTCAAGGTGTAAAATTTTTGAGTCCTATCTTTCCTCAAGGACTTTGGAAACATTAATTATTTAACTGTTTTGTTTTTCACTGCTTAGCCATTTATCACTGCTAATTATTTAGCTTTTTTTTCCTCTTTCTTAGTGATTTAAGAGTTTTCAACTAGCTGTCCAAAAGATTCTTTATCTTTTGAAGTCCTGTGATTTTATGAGATTATCTCCATGAAATTAAAAGATGCTTACTCCTTGGAAGAAAAGCTTTGACAAACCTAGACAGCATATTTGAACTTTAGAACTGTGGTGTTGGAGAAGACTCCTGAGAGTCTCTTGGACTGCAAGGAGATCAAACCAGATCAAACCCTAAAGGAAATCAGTCCTGAATTTTCACTGGAAGGACCGATGCTGAAGCTGAAGCTCCAATACTTTGGCTACCTGATGCAAAGAACTGACTCATTGGAAAAGACCCTGATGCTGGGAAAGACTGAAAGCAGGAGGAGAAGGGGATGACAGAGGATGAGATGTTTGGATGGCATCACCGACTCAATGGACATGAGTTTGAGCAAGCTCTGGGAGTTAGTGATGGACAGGGAAGCCTGGCATGCTGCAGTCCCTGGGGTCGCAAAGAGTCAGACACGACTGAGCAACTGAACTGAACTGAGACAGTGTATTAAAAAGCAGAGACATCACTTTGCCAACAAATATCCCATATAGTCAAAGCTATGATTTTTCCAGTAGTCATATATGGATGTGAGAGTTGGACCATAAAGAAGGCTGAATGCCAAAGAATTGATGCTTTTAAACTGTGGTGCTGGAGAGGAATCTGAGAGTCCCTTGGACAACAAGGAGATCAAACCAGTCAATCCTAAAGGAAATCAACCCTGAATATTCATTGGAAGGACTGATGTTGAAGCTGAAGCTCCAATATTTTGGCCATCTGATGTGAAGAACTGACTTACTAGAAAAGACTGATTCTGGGAAAGACTAAGGGTAAGAGAAGGGTAAGAGAAGGGGTGACAGAGGATGAGACGGTTGGATGGCATCATCAACTCAACGGACATGAGTTTGAGCAAACTCTAGGAGATAGTGAAAGACAGGGAATCCTGGCATACTGCAGTCCACAAGGTCACAGAGTCAGACACGACTTGCTGAACAACAAGAACACCTCTGCTGTTAATTATAGGACAGTTTGTCTTTTCAATAGATAGAGCCAAATTTTCCTTAATTATTGTAAGGTTTTATATCTATTAATAATGTTTTTGTCACTTTATTTGGATTATATTTTTGGAGTCACTAATAATATATTGTTTTTATATTTCTTTGTTCTCTCTAATCCTCTTTAAACACTTACTTACTTTTATTTCATTAAAAAAATTGTTCATCCCATTTTGTTTGCTGTTTCTCTATCTTCACATTCTTGCTATGTTTTCAACAGTGTCACTTCAAATTTGTGGTGCTTTCAATTTAATTGGTGTTTTGTGATAGTTTTTACACTTCTTTTTTACTGATTCTTATTTTATCCCCTTTTATTGTCTATTATGTTTTCTCTGAACTCTTTGATCTCTAGTCTAATGAGTTATTTTCATGGAGGTAATTACTTCATTATTATTATTTTTTTAAGTTTGGTCAAATTTTCCATCTGATCTGCTACAAAAGTTTTCTTGTGCACATGTTTTCAACTGCTTTCACTTTTCCTATTGTTTTTCTACTGTTTTTCTCTTATAATTACCTTACAGTCTTGCACTTATCTAAGCAACCACCTTTGAATGAGCTGTACCTTTTCTGGACCACTTATTTGTACAACATGTGTGTCTGAGAGGGCAGAGCTCTATCCAGGCTGACAGGAAGCTTCCCTGTGATGACACTGTCTGCACGAGCACTCTTCTCTAGTGTTCCTTTCTCCCCAGCCCAGCCAGGTTGGCACAGCAGAAGAGGCCTGATTTAGAGCCTCTCTCTTTCCTCCTGCCATCCTGATAGACTGCTTCCTGCAAACATGGCATGTCTGTGTGATTCCTCATTTAGCCCTACCTTCTCAACTTCTCTAGGCTTTTACCAAAAAGAAATGATGGGAAGTCTTACTATCCTACCATGGTTCTGTCCCTAATGCTATGCCCATGTTTTCAGAATTCTTTCCCGTCAGCTTTGTCTAAACTCTAAAGCCATAAGCATTGTCTCTTGTCCCTTTGAGTACCCCTATGAAATCTGCCTCCTGATCTGGAGACTCTCCTTTATATTGTGGTTTTGGTTACAGATGTTTCTGAATTTTTATCAAAAAGGCAGACATTGTCTTTCTTATTTTCTCTTTGAAGATGTATTGAGAAGAGAAGGGGGCCTCATCAAATCAGAATTGTTCTCAGACTTGTAGGTTTGACTAGCCAGACTCTGGGATGATTTCAATTGTCCTTGCCTCTAGCTCTGGTACTTACAGTTTATATAATTCCCTTTTTGCGTGTGGGCAGGACCAGTGACTTGCTTCCTACCAGTAGAATATTGCAAAGACAATAAGATATTTTCAACATTACTTTGCATAAGATCATAAACTGTCATTCTTGGAGACCCTTGCTGTGTTTGATGTAGCAAGAGGCCATGTGGTAGAGGCCCATGTGTCAAGGAACTGTGAATGGCTTCTGGACAAAAACCATCTAGGAATTGGGAGCAGACTTGGGTTAACAACTGGCAAGAAACAGAGGCCCTCAATCATCTAGCCTGAGGGGACTGAATCCTGTCAACCACCATGTGAATTTGGAAGGGGCTCTTTCCCCAGTCAAGCTCTGAGATGAGACCACAGCCCTAGAAGATTGCTTAATTGCAGACTTGCAGAGGATCCAGACAATAAATATGTGGATTTTTGACCCACAGGAACTGTGAAATAATACATGTGTTTTGTTTTAGCTCCTGAGTTTGTGATGATGTTGTCACACATCAATAGATAACTAATACAGCATTTTGGGGCCATGTTGGAAACAGGTCATGGTTCTGTAGGTTCTGGAAGGACACCTCCATGTCTTAGTGTTGAAGAACACTGGGTTTTTCAATCAAAGGGACTTGTGTTCAAGTATCAGGTCCAGCTTGGGTCATTGTGGTTCTCAGATCACTTAGTTGCCATGTAGCCTAGAACGAGTTGTTTAATCTGAGGTTCAGTTCCCTCACTTTTATAATGCAAATGTTAATTAGACTCACATCCTAGCACTGGCTTAACAAGAATAATAAAATAAAATGCTTTATGTAGTCCCTGATGGAAAATCAGTACTTACTGACAATCAAGCTTACTGTCCCAGAAGTGCTATGAGACATAGTTTCCTGGTTATAGAACCACCAGCAGGCTCAAGGTTTTGAGTTTTTTTCACAGGAAAGGCTGCTAGAGCATAAGGAACCCTGGAGTGAGAGTAAGAAGTCTTAGTTTTAACACTTTTTATGTCACCAGGAAAACTGGGTGACATTGGCAAGTCATTTCATCCTTCTGAGCCTACTTTCTCATCTGAAATTAATAGTGTTTGCATCTTCCTATGTCATAAGTGTCTAAGGAATAGGTGTATATCAAATGCATTGTGAGCAGTAACAGGGTACATAGATATGAGCATTTTTACTGCTAGTAAAATGCCATATTATAAAAAGATAATTAAAATCTCAGAGGAAGCCTTTAGAATGAACATTCATGGCTGAACCAGGAGGAGAGCTAACTGTGACCACTCCAGAGGTGGCCTGGCCACGGCACAGTGGTTAAAAGCTTGGGCTCCAGAGAAGGAATACCTAGGTTTAAAACTCCTGGGAATCTATCTACTTCTCTGTGCCTCAATCTCGTCAGGTATAAAATGAGGGAAACAGTCACCACTCTCCTCAGAGTAGTTTCAGGCATTAAATGTAATGATGTGGTTGTTGTTCAGTTGCCCAGTCATGTCTGACTCTTTGCAAGCCCATGGACTGCAGCACACCAGGCCTCCCTGTCCCTCACCATCTCCTGGAGTTTGCCCCAGTTCATGTCCACTGCATCAGTGATGCCATTCACCATCTCATCCTCCGATGCCCTCTGCTCCTTCTGCTCTCAATCTTTCCCAGCATCAGGGACTTTTCCAATGAGTTGGCTTTTGCATCAGGTGACCAAAGTCCTGGAGCTTCAGCTTCAGCATCAGTCCTTCCAGTGAGTATTCAGGGTTGATTTCCCTTAAGATTGACTAATTTGATCTCCTTGCTGTCCAAGGGACTCTCAGGAGTCTTCTCCAGCACCACAGTTTGAAGGCATCAATTCTTCGGTGCTCTGCCTTCTTTATGGTCCAGCTCTCACAACCATACATGACCACTGAGAAGACCATAGCCTTGACGGCAGAGTGATGTCTCTGTTTTTCAACACACTGTCAATGTTTGTCATACCGTTCCTGCCAAGAATAGTCATCTTCTGATTCCACGGCTGCAGTCACATTCACAGTGACTTTAGTGATTTTCCAGGAAGAGGAAATCTGTCACTGCTTCCACATTTTCCCCTTCTATTTGCCATGAAGCAATGGGGTCAGATGCCATGATCTTAGTTTTTTTAATATTTAGTTTTAAGCCAGCTTTTTCATTAAATGTGATGGTACACTTGAGCAATATGAACTCTTTTTTCTTCTTTTTTAAAAGTTTATTGAAGTATAGTTGAATTACAATGTGTTAATTACTGCTAAACAGCAAAATGACTCAGTTTATATATATATTCCTTTTCATATTCTTTTCCATTATTGTTTATCACAGAATATTGAATATAGTTCCCTGTGTTATACAGTAGGGACTTGTTTATACATTCTATATATACCAGTTTGTATCTACTAATTCCTGGTAACTCAGCTGGGAAAGAATCTGCCTGCAATGCAGGAGACCCCGGTTCGATTCCTGGGTTAGGAAGATCCCCTGGAGAAGGGAACGGCTACCCATTCCAGTATTCTGGCCTGGAGAATTCCATGGACTGTAGAGTCCATGGGGTCGTGAAGAGGCAGACACAACTGAGTGACTTTCACTATCACTCTCACTTTCAATCCTACATCTTAGGAAAACATCAATATCAGTGCTCAGTAAACATTGACTGAAATTATTCTTTTCTCAGACCATTGTATTATTAGGAAATGGAAGATGTTAATCTTGGTTACTATTCTATTTCCTTCATTTTTACATTTTTGGTTGGGGAATGAAGTTTGAGTTTTGTTCCAATTCAGCCATCTGGAAGTTCCTGTTTGTCTCCCTATGAGGATTTTGCAACAATTGATTAAAGGGAGGACTGATTTTGACCAAATCAAGTATCATAAAGAACATCAAGGAACTACTTAAATTCAATTATGATTTCCTCTGCTTTCTTGAAGTAAATGATAGCTAATAAACGATTTAAAACTGATATGAGAAAGAAATTATGACGATAAATGTTAGCTGCAGCTAAAAATATATAAATTCATTGCCTTAAGACAAAATAGAATAAATTTCCCCAAATGTTTCTATTGCATGAAAGCACTTCCTTTATTGAAAGTGATCGAGTAATGTGATGTTTTACCTCATTGAAAACAGATTCCTTTTGAAAGATAATTTCCTCATTATCCTCAGAGGCTCTGGAATCTGCTATTAGATTCAGAATTCAGCTCTGAGTGACAAGGGAATAAAACCTTTATAACTTCTTTCTAAAGTGTGGAGTATCAAAGTCTGAATGCCACCTTTAAAGCAATTTATTATTACAGCATCTCACTGTATATAACATATTCCAAAACTAATGATTTTTCAGTAAATTTAATACATTTATTTTAAAAAGATTTTTCTTTCATAAATTACCATTTTATCTTTCTGTTTTCATGTAATTACAATCAGTTCAGTTCAGCCGCTCAGTTGTGTCCACACGCAAGGCCTCCCTGTCCATCACCAACTCCCAGAGCCTACCCAAACTCATGTCCATCGAGTCAGTGAAGCCATCCAGCCATCTCATCCTCTGCTGTCCCCTTCTCCTCCTGCCCGCAATCCTTCCCAGCGTCAGGGTGTTTTACAATGAGTGAACTCTTCGCATGAGGTGGCCAAAGTATTGGAGCTTCAGCTTCAGCATCAGTCCTTCCAATGAACACCCAGGACTGATCTCCTTTAGGATGGACTGGTTGGATCTCCTTGCAGTCCAAGGGACTCTCAAGAGTCTTCTCCAACACCACAGTTCAAAAGCATCAATTCTTTGGCGCTCAGCTTTCTTCACAGTCCAACTCTCACATCCATACACGACTACTGGAAAAAACATAGCTTGACTAGATGGACCTTTGTTGGCAAAATAATGTCTCTGCTTTTTAATATGCTATCTAGGTTGGGCATAACTTTCCTTCCAAGGAGTAACCGTCTTTTAATTTCATGGCTACTATCACCATCTGCAGTGACTTTGGAGCCCCCCCAAGTTAAGTGTGACACTGTTTCCACTGTTTCCCCATCTATTTCCCATGAAGTGATGGGACTAGATGCCATGATCTTAGTTTTCTGAATGTTGAGCTTTAAGCCAACTTTTTCACTCTCCTCTTTCACTTTCATCAAAAGGCTCTTTATTGGGAGGGGGGACTGGGATGGGGAATACATGTAAATCCATGGCTAATTCATTTCAATGTATAACAAAAACTACTGTAATGATGTAAAGTAATTAGCCTCCAACTAATTAAAAAAAAAAAAAGCTCTTTATTTCCTCTTCACTTTCTGCCATAATGGTGGTGTCATCTGCATATCTGAGGTTATTGATATTACTCATGGCAATCTTGATTCCACCTTGTGCTTCTTCTAGCCCAGCGTTTCTCATTATGTACTCTGCATATAAGTTAAATAAGCAGGGTGACAATATATAGCCTTGATGTACTCCTTTTCCTATTTGGAACCAGTCTGTTGTTCCATGTTCAGTCCTAACTGTTGCTTTCTGACCTGCATACATGTTTCTCAAGAGGCAAGTCAGGTGTTCTGGTATTCCCATCTCTTTCAGAATTTTCCAGTTTATTGTGATCCACACAGTCAAAATCTCTGTGGCATAGTCAATATAGCAGAAATAGACATTTTTCTGGAACTCTCTTGCTTTTTCGATGATCCAGCAGATGTTGGCAATTTGATCTCTGGTTCCTCTGCCTTTTCTAAAACCAGTTTGAACATCTGGAAGTTCACAGTTTACGTATTGCTGAAGTCTGGCTTGGAGAATTTTGAGCATTGCTTTACTAGCATGTGAGATGAGTGCAATTGTGTGGATAGTTTGAGCATTCTTTGGGATTGCCTTTCTTAGGGATTGGAATAAAAACTGACCTTTTCCAGTCCTGTGGCCACTGCTGAGTTTTCCAAATTTGCTGGCATATTGAGTGCAGCACTTTCACAGCATCATCTTTCAGGATTTGAAATAGCTCAACTGGAATTCCATCACCTCCACTAGCTTTGTTCATAGTGATGCTTTCTAAGGCCCACTTGACTTCACATTCCAGGATGTCTGGCTCTAGGTGAGTGATCACACCATCATGATTATCTGGGTCGTGAAGATCTTTTTTGTACAGTTCTTCTATATATTCTTGCCACCTCTTCTTAATATCTTCTGCTCCTGTTAGGTCCATACAATCACAATCAGGTCAATTTATTTTGGACTAAAAGTATAGAATCTTAAAACAACTGGGCACCTATATCACATTGAATTCTACAACAGCCCTATGAGTTAGGTATGATTTTCCCTCTCTAATAATATGAGGAAACTGAGGCACAAATGGGTTATCCAGCATTCTGGTGCTAGTATAAGCAAGCTTTAGGAGATGGTGATAGACAGGGAAGCCTGGTCCACTGCAGTCCATGAGGTTGCAAAGAGTTGGAAACGACTGAGTGACTGAACAACAACAACAACAATAACCCAAATTCTAAACCTTTTTTCTTTGTAACATAGCTGCCACCTGAATACTATCGAAAGACTTCTAGTGATATCCCAACCCCATTACCATAGCACAAATGGAAAAAAAAAAAATGATGAAATAACCCCCAAGGCTATAGGAAGTAAAGCGACCTGTTTTGGGTTCCACTGTGAGCTGGGAATCATGGATTGAGGCTTGTTTGGGGGCACATAGACCTGGGTTTTCTTTCCTCTGCCATGTACGAGTGACATGAATTTAGAAAATGTATTTCATCCCTTTGAGTTCCAGTTTTCATACTTGTAAAATGAAAATAAGCTTACACCATAAGGATGTTCTGAAGGTTGTAAAAGTTGCTTAATTGTGTCTGATTCTTCACAAATACTGGAGTGGGTAGTTCCCTTCTCCAGGGGATCTTCCCAACCCAGGGATCAAAACCAGGTCTTCCACTTTGCCGGCAGATTCTTTACCAGCAGAGCCACCAGGTAAGCCCATGGTTCTGAGGGTTAAAGGAGTTTTTAATATGTATTGTAGGATGCTTTAGCAGTAGTACCTGGTGTGTGGTCAATCATAAATTAGAGTTATTTGTTTTCAGTAACGCTGCAAATAACAACAGAAAATGGAATCTAGCCCCCTGAGTTCTGATAGAGGACTTGTTCTAATTTGTTATTACTCTAGTTCAATTATATAAACATACCAAATTCATACCTGGTATACTTTATCCTATGTATTTACTTCTTTATGGAGTTGTTGAAACATATCAGCCTTGGCTTAGGTAGCATTATCTTGCAGAGAGAATATGTTTCCACATATTCTTCATGGACTGTGCACTCAGATACACTGGTGCTGCTATTTCTTGGCACGGGCCACTCATTTCCCAGGCCTTTTGAGAAGCCCCCAAGACCCCACCTTGTTATTCCTGCTGATGAGTCTGCTGTGACAGTCCCATTCATTACCAATTCCCTGGGCTCTCTGGAAATCGAGGGCCCTGCTAAATTACCTGGATCCCAGCTGCCCAAGCCCTCCCCTGTTCTGGCAGCCACTGCCCCCACCACTTTCTGATCTTGTCCACTGCTGTTTCTCTGTCTTTTTCTCTGTGAGTGAAGCTCAGAGTGTGGATCACTTTGTACTAATCATTTATTTAATATGCCTGCATTTATCGGTGAGCCTACACCTGCACCATTCTTGCCTTCTCTGCTGGGGCAAGTATGCAAAAAAGCCTTTATTATTATCCTAATCCCTTTTGTGTTTTTGTTTTTTTCTTATTCTTATCTTCCTCTTAAGCTTTCATTGACACAGCAGATTCTTACCTTGCTTCCTTCTGTTTTCCTAAGTACAAATAGTTGTTTAACTCCTTGCTCTCAGATGCTTTATTTATAAAGCCATTTAAGTCTTTACTATTCTTCTCATGATCCTACTTCCCTTCAGTTGACATTAATTTTAAAAGAATTCACTTAAAAAGACAGAGTCAGGAAACGAAGAAGAGAACATGGAGGCTGCTTCTTGTAACTTACTATATACATATATTTTATATCTAAGCCATCTACATCTATTCTGTGTCTATATCATATACATCCATATTTATATCAACTATATGTATTCTATACCTGTATCATCTCCATCTATTCTACATCTATATGAGCTACATCTATTCTATGTCTCTATTATTTCCATCTATTCTATATCTATATCAACTACACTTATTCTACTGTTAGCGCACATTCCTGTGCATGCACACTGAGGTCAAACAAACTGAAACATCAGAGTTTGAAGCAGAGAAAGGTTTATTCAGGGCTATGCATGAGACAGGTGGCTCACACCCTAAAAGCCCAAACTCCCTTAAGAGTTTAGCAAAGCACTTTTAAAAGCCAGGTGAGGGGTGAGCCGGTATACAGTTCTCTGATTTGGGGAGGGAACAGGGTGGTGTCACATTATCAATCCTTAGGCTCCAGGAGGCCTGAGGCTGAGTGCTTTTAGTTGTCAATTAGTGTCTTCTATTCTGCGGAGCCATGAAATTAAAAGATGCTTACTCCTTAGAGGGAAAGTTATGACCAACCTAAATAGCATATTAAAAAGCAGAGACATTACTTTGCCAACAAAGGTCCATCTAGTCAAGGCTATGATTTTACCAGTGGTCATGTATGGATGTGAGAGTTGGACTGTGAAGAAAGCTGAGCGCCAAAAAATTGCTTTTGAACTGTGGTGCTGGAGAAGACTCCTGAGAGTCCCTTGGGCTGCAAGGAGATCCAACCAGTCCATCCTAAAGGAGATCAGTCCTGGGTGTTCACTGGAAGGACTGATGCTGAAGCTGAAACTCCAATACTTTGGCCACCTCATGAGAAGACTTGACTCATTGGAAAAGACCCTGATCCTGGGAGGGATTGGGGGCAGGAGGAGACGGGGACGACAGAGGATGAGATGGCTGGATGGCATCACCGACTGGATGGGTATGAGTTTGAGTAAATTCCGGGAGTTGGTGATGGACAGGGAGGCCTGGTGTGCTGTGATTCAGGGAGTCACAAAGAGTCGGACACGACTGAGCGACTGAACTGAACTGCACTGATTCTGTGGAGGGATTTTCACATCTGTAAAACAACTCGGGAAATGTGCATCAAATCTAGGTACTTTAGAGAGAAGATACAGCACAGGGCATTGAGGAAGGCTTGTCTGAAAAAGCCCCCTCGGTTGCACTATATCTATACCATCTATTAATAAGTCTATCCTACATCTATATCATCTATGTCATGGACTGTGTGTGGGTTGGAAAAGAATTTCCAGACATGAGACAGAATGAGAAGGAAATAAAGTTTATTAGAGTGGGAGATGCTGTTAGAACAGCTGGCCAGCTCAAGGGAGAAGGGATGTTGAAAAGGGGTCCTTAGCTCACTTTTATACCCAGGGTACAATGAGTGTGATAGGGGTCTTGCGGGTCATTTGCTGATTGGACGAGGACATGTATGGGGTGGGAGGAAGAGTAGGGCAAATACCTTCTCACTATGGGGTAGGAGGGAGATAGGTTATACTTCTCAGGAGAACCTGAAATCCATTAATAGTTACAATGTGGGGGAAGGAAGGACAATAAGGGTCTGGTTTTCTGTTCCTGCATTCCAGGACCCTCCTTGGTTTCATCTGCTCTTTCGTCCTTGGGTCACTACATTCCTCCCTCTCTTTACTTTTAGGACCAACTCTTTGGCTCCTGTTGATACTCTGCTTACGTCTAACTATTTACCTATTTTCCTTCTCAAGCATTTGGGAACCCAGTCTCAAAGGAAAAGGGGCGATGACCACTCTGGTTTCTTCAGGCCACAGGGGCATACTGGAGCTCTGGGTTTCAGTTCCCTTTGCCTGCTCTCTGTCAGGGTGCATTTATGGAGGGAGATGAGAGTCCATGGAATGATAAGGTGGCTTGTTTCAGCATTGTCTGGGTGTTGGTCAGGAATATTCTTGTCAAACTATCACTTGGAGATTTGTTGTATTCTAGAAGAAATCAGCTTAGTGAGAAATTTAAAGATACATGGCCTAAAGATTAATAGAAATAGAAAAGCTTCTGAGGAGCTAGCCAGGAGAACCAGGACTAGACATTGGCTTGTGACATTAGTGTTTCTCTAGGTATGAGAAGATGCAAGAATTTGGGCTCATAAAAATCTTTACCTGAAAACATCTGACTCTCTGAAGGCCAGTTCTTCTGGGTTTTTCCCAGAGCACAGAGTGCCTTATTTCTGATCTCCACCCTGAACTCCTTTCAAGGGGGTGTTGAAGGTCAGCAGCTTGCAGTGGTCATGATGTAATCTTTGTAGAGATAGCTAGCAAGTGCCAATTTCCAGTCAGCAGGATCCCTTCATAGTCACATATTTGACCATGTTTGGGGGGCATTTCATGGCCATTGTGGCCCATGGTTCTGGGAAGGCTCATTCCCAGGTCTTGGGAAGATCCCATTGAGAGGCCACACAGTGTGCTGTTATTGGACCAGGCCTTGCGAGTAGCAAAAGTCTCTGGACCATACCTGTCTTACTAGCCTCTTGGTCCAGGAAAATATTCCCTCTTGTTGCTTCTTCCCATATCTAGAGTTACATTATTACAATCATTGATCTCATATGGAACTGCATATCAGCATTTTATCACAGGCTCAGTCACACATTTAGTAACATAAGAAACAATCTTCTGAAACAAGTGACACAGAAAATAATATAGCTAGCAGGTATTAGTAAGGTCATAAGCAAGAATTTTGGAGAAGGAAATGGCAACCCACTCCAGTATTCTTGCCTGAAAAATCCCATGGATGGAGAAGCCTGGTAGGCTACAGTCCATGGGGTCGTAGAGTCAGACACGACTGAGCGATTTCACTTTAAGTAAGAATTTAAGTCAAGAACTTTCATTAGGTATAGCCCAGTATACCCCAGGTCATCTGACTTAGTTAAATGATTATAGCCAGGTGTTAATCTCCTGGTTGTACATCATGGAGCCTCTGACCTTTATCCAAAGATTGGTTATTGAGATAAGCTTTAGAAACAAACTTAGAGTGTCCTTTCTAATAACTTAATTAATTAAACCTTTTAGCAATATAACATAACAACAAGGATCTCAGAAGTGAGTCGTACTAAACACAGACCTTAATTAACAAAACTAGAACTTAATATTAAGTGAAATATAATTTTTTTGTCATTGTGAGGGCATTAACCCTGTAGCCAGGGAAGGCTTTAACCCATCAAATAAAAATGAGGTTTGTCAGGGAGCCAGGAAAAGCCAAGCGGCCATCTTGGATTTCCCATAGCCCTGACTCTTTGATTTACAGCTATTGTTCACCCATTTTTAATTCCCCGATTTAGGAGTAGACTGTTGCCATGTTTTAAGGACATCAGGATAGCAAAAGTCTAACCGTGAGGGCTTATTTTTTGTAGAAGCAGAATGAGCTTTGTCTACATGTACCATAATCTTAAATAATGCTTATTTACTTTACCAAAGTAACAAAAGATTTTAAAAACAAATATAAATCACTTAAAGGCAAAGAAATTCATAATCTGTTATCAAAAGCTTCATTCTAAGAAAACTTTGTTCTCTTAACATAGAGAGTAGACTAAATTCCAGTCTGTTACCAGTTTACCAGATAACAAACAAACAAAATTTGTTTATTGGTTAATCTTAGAAAAGTCTTTTCCATAAATCTTGAAGTAGCAGTATTCTTGCAAAGGCATCAGAGTGAAACCATAGAAGGCATGTTTAAAATCTGATTAAATTGCAATTGACAAAGTAGCCTGGTCATTGCTGTGAGATGTAACACTTTAATATGATAACTAGAATTATAGTTAACCACATTTTCTCAGGGTATATCAGATCTATATGAATTCCACATAACTTTAGGATATCTATATCAATAACATCAACCATTCAGTATAACCTGAAAAGATTTATCACCCCTTCAACAGTACTTCCCATGTAATTTAACATGTCCAATGAACCCAGGTAGTTTAATAGCTCTTTGGGATGTCTCAGGGGCCCTCTGAAGCATCCCAAAGTTAGCTAGAAGTCAAGTTATTTAGGAAGTTTTGTTGATAAATATCAAAAGGGTTTATAACAGTCAGATAGAATCATATAGATCACTGTGAAACAATATATTCACTTAGCCAAAGTAACAAAGAAGATTTCAAAGGTAAACATAGAACAGATCACTTCAGAGGTAAAGAAACTTAAAATCCATTATCAAAGGCAGTTCAACATCTCAAGAAAACTTGTATTTATGCACAAAACTCTTCCCTTGGGGTCCACTTTCCATAAAACCTTCTTATCACTTTCTGTACCCATTACTTTCCTCACCCATCCTTAAATAGCCACCTATAAGTCAGAACTACTTATTTTTCGATTTATAAAATGTAATTTCATTCCTCATACCTTCTTTACTGAAAACACACATCCTACCTTCCTTAAGCAACCAAGAACTGACCTTTATATTAGCATTCTATAGATTGGTGAACATAAATACCAGTGATAATTTCTAAAAAAAAAAATTCTAGAGAACATCTCAGGATGGCATCAAACATTATTCATTAATAGTCCAAAATCTCTAGTTTCTCTGTAAGAGGAAGTTAGTGTTCAGTAATGAATGTTTCAGAATCTTATTTTATTTGGAAATGACCTAGCTATTCAATAAACTTCTGTCACTTAGTTTAGCACAACCCTAGAAATTCAGGTTACCAAAATCTAGAGAGACTGTTTTAGACAGACATTTCTAAAGTATAATTATTCTTAATAGAGTTTATCTAAAAGCTCATATCTCATTTACATTTTTTTTTGAAGTTTCTTCACTTGAGGTACTTTCCTTGTGGACAAACTTGTAATAGATAATAACAATATAATAACATTTAACTTATAATAAACCTAGGGACAATGAAAATAGTATGCTTAATGTTAATGACTCTTAGACATGTCTATATTAGATTAGCAAGCAAACATTAATACTAGATATTTAATACTGAATATTTCCCAGTTCACGTGAATCTGAAATTCATTTAGGTTAATTTCTCTTGTATTTAGAATTATCTGATTTGTAAGTGCTTACTTTTCTTTAGGCCAATTAAATTAGAACTCATTTACAACTTCAGCAATATTATCAAAAAAAAAAAACACAAAAGACACACACTGAGACATACATAAATCCAGACAGACAGACAGACAGACAGACAGAGATCTCATAGTTTTCTGCGAGATCTCATAGTTTTCTGCTTGAGCTTTAAAATATCGCGTTGACACCACCTCCCTGGCCCCCGCCCTTTTTTTTGGCTTGCAGTTCTAATTTGGCCAAGGTTGAGGTCTCAGTCAAAGTTGGTTGTGTGTTTCAAGGACATGGAAGGGGTTAACTTCAAGCTTTTCCCTAGGCAGGCTTTTGACAAGTTACTTTTTTTAACTGCATATGCAAAAAGAATTGATTGTGCAATTTCCAAGAAAAAAAAATTTCATTTTAACCAGTTTTCTCCAGAGTCTAAAGAATATCATGGCCATCCTGTGTCAAAAAGTCATCTTTCCTTTCTGTAGTCATAGTTTTATAGCTAAAATATAGACCAAATAGTGCTCAAATTGACTCTGATATCAGGGCAGATCAGCTGATAAAAATCTCTGGTGGGAAGTGAGGTCTTTGTCCCATCAGAAGAATCTGAAGGGTTAAGGGAATTTGCAGGAGTGGGGGAAGCTTGGTCCTTCCCCACCCTGAGAAACAGGAGTAGTTAGAAGGGAATTCTTTAGGATGTTCAGGAGTGGGGGAAGCTTGGTTCCCTCCCACCTGAGAGATAAGTGTAGTTAGAAGGGGATTCTTTAGAATGTTAGGAGAGTTTTTGATCCTTCAGGCTTTTGAATATAGGAGAAAGACCTGGACCAAAGGGAACCTCAGAATCCTTTCCTAGAGATCATGTGGATATGAAAGGTCGAGTAGGGGTCGTCTAGGAAATCTGATGGAGAGAGTCAGAGGGGGACAGGAGATAAGCAGGCAACAGAAAGACACGTGAGGCATGAGTCCTGAAACCCGGATTCTGACTGAGGGCCGTGAAGGACTGAATGTGAGGAGATTCTGAGTCCATTCCCTGCTCTTGGCAAAAGCTAGTGTGCCGCCCGGAGGCCATTTTGGGGGCGTCCCCCAGTTTGTATTGAGGCCAGACCGTTCACAAGGTCAGAATTTTCCCGTCTCTGAGAATGTAGCCTGGGGGTGCGTCTGAGAGGGCTCCCAGGACACCCAGAACCCACTCTTAGCCTACCTGCCATAGAATGGGGGTCCTGAGAGTCACCGGCTGACAGAGAGGCGTCCCTCGGTCCCAGGGATCTCTCCGAGCCACTGACGGCATAAAAATGGCTGCCCTTCCCCACAGCCGTGTCCGACAGAGAGAGGCGACCCCTGAGAGCCGTGCAGCTGGGGCACCGTGCGACCCGGGCAGAGAAAGACAGCTTCCCGGGAGCAACAGGGTGACGCACGGTTGGGAGACTCCCTGAAACGCGGAGGCACTCTTGGCATGGCTCAGAGGCAACACCGAGGCTCCTGTAACCGAATCCGGACTGAAAGGGAAAGAAGGGAGAGCGACAGGGAAGAAGGCTGAGGAATCTGCCTTCCGAGCCTGCTGGGGAGGCGGTGGCCGGGGCACAGTGGGCTCTGCTTTGCTTTAACCACTGTGTGCCTGACACGGTGCACGGAAGTTGTCTTGCTGTGGGCGGAGGCCCTTGTGGCCTGATCTGTTCCGTGTCCCCCTTATCCTCACACTGGAGTCTTCATGTGGCTTTTAAGTGCCTAACCTGTGCTCACACAATATCGGTTGGCCTAGTCCTCAATTGGAAAGAAGACAAAGGAAAGACCCGCACCCGTTCTGGCGGCAGCTACTGGGGCGCAGCGAGCAGTGGGCCCTCTGGAACACACCAGAGGATAACCCTGGCCAGAGTTCCCCAGCTGCTCCACAGCACTTGCGTGTCGCAGAGGGTCCCTTTGAGAAAGGAGAAGCCAGGCGGCGGGGAAGAGACCCCGAGTCCCCATACAGGCCACTGAAAAGGTCGTGGTCCGGGCACGAGTAGGAAAAGAATTTCCAGACATGAGACAGAATGAGAGGGAAATACAGTTGATTAGAGTGGGAGGCGCTGTTAGAACAGCTGGCCAGCTCAAGAGAGAAGGGACGCTGAACAGGGGTCCTTCGTCCACTTTTATACCCAGGGTACAAGGAGTGGGATAGGGGTCTTGCGGGTCATTTGCTGATTGGATGAGGCACATATAGTGGGTGGGGGGAAGAGTAAGGCAAATGCCTTCTCCCTGTGGGGTAGGAGGGGAGGCAGGTTACACTGCCCAGGAGGACCTGAAATCCACTAATAGTTACACCATGGGGGAGGGAAGGACAACAAGGGCCTGGTTTTTCTGTTCCTGCGTTCCAAGCCTCTCCTTGGTTTCATCTGCTCATTCAATCTTGAGTCACCACAGTTTCCACTCTGGCTGCCAGTTGCATTGAGATTGTTTTCCTCTAGGGAGAAGGACTATTACTTACTGACCACTTGCTATTAGACTAGCTTGTTCTATCTTGTGTATTGCCTCAACCTTCACATCTTTTGGAGGTGGACATAATGGTCCTTTATAGATGGGGAAACTGAGGCTCAGAGAAGTGAAGAAATTGAGAGAACTCAACCATAGAAATGAGAGTGTGACAAATTGTATCAGATAATTAAGGATATGATTTTGTTCAGGCTATTGCAACAAGGACAACATTCATTAATGAAGAGCATCTCATAAAAAGGAAGAGAACCTGGGTTTTGTAGAGCAGATAAATAAGGAAGTAATCTACAAGTCTTATGGAAGTCAGGAGAAAGGATGGGAATGGATCTTGGAGTATACAAAGGAAGGATTAGGGGGAAGGTTTCTTTTTTGTTTGGTTGGTTGGTTTTGGAGTTTTGGCTTTTGGCATTCATTTTTATTTTACTTTTTGAAGTATAGTTGGTTTATAGTGCTGTGTTATTTTCTGGTGTACAGCAAAGTGATTCAGTTATACACACACACATATGCACAACTAATTTTCTTTTCAAATTCTTTTCTATTATAGGTTATTACAAGGTATTGAATATAGTTCCCTATGCTACACAGTAGGACCTTGTTTATTTGATATACAGTAGTGTAGGGATTTCTTAACTGTTGCAACTTTCTGAGAGCACAAATTTCAGAAAATAATTCAACATTTTCAGAATCCCTTTTTCCCAGACAAGCGTCATTCATTGCTGACCAACTCAGAGGTAATTATAAGCCTCTTGAGAGGGCAAAGTAGAATCTAAGAAATAGTCTCCCAGGTGTTGCAGGAAGGTAGTTGTTAGAGAAAACACTGACTGGAGCTGCCCATCCTGGCCAGCCACCACAGTAACAATTTGTGTGAGTTATTTGATGACAAGTGATCCTGAACATGAACTGTGATCCTGACATCCTGAACATGAAACTAACAAGCCACCAACAATGATTAATAGAAGAACTTGGGAAAGTCAAAAGGAGGTACCAATTCATTTCCAAGTGTTAGACAAGAATCCACTCTCAGGGTCCCTGTTCCTGCAATGCAGGGATTCTTGTTAATGCTATTCCTGTGAAACCAGTTGAACCATCTATTGAGAAGTGGTAGCAAAGATCAGTCATTTTAGGGTTCTGGAGATCAGGCATCTTGAAAGAGGGATGCCTAAAGTTAACAAGGTAAATATTAGCATTGAATGTTATATTAAGGTTAAGAGCCAGAAGCTGAATTCTAAGGGCAGCTAGCCCAATGGACTCCGAGAGGTTGGAGAAGGTTGTTTGGCAGTACTCTATTTCTTAAAGTTCTCCAGTTGGGACGTTGTTGTTCTTGGTGATGTTGTCCGCTGTCTTGGTTACATCTTGTAAAAGAGCATGTATGACCTGAACTTTTCACTGCACTCACTTAGTGATCCAAATGCAGCTTGTACAGGGAGAGTTCTACTGCAGTGGTGAGCCCTTGGAAGTTTATCGCAAGTTGTTGGGCTTCAGCTTGCAGGACCTCTTCAGATCTTGGGAAACAGGACCAGCTACAAGGCAATCTAGTATCCTAATAGGGATTTAGGCAGTCAGGTTTCAGTTATAGAAGTTACTAGATTTAAAGTAAAGAAATAAAGTTGCAACAAAGTTAAAATTTTTTTAAATACTGAAAATATGACTAATGCTACACTGATGTTATCTAATATAAGGCAATGAAGAACCAGGAATCTGATAAATAGAAACATACTGTAGACAGCAAGGGCACAGACAGATCTGTAGGAACTTCCTCTATGACATACAATTTAAAATATTTGTATTAATAATATCACCCATACAAATTTACCTAGGGAAGGCTAAGCATCTCTTCTGATTTGACAACTCTTTGCTTTTCATCAATAGTAACATAGGAAATAAATTTTATTATTTCTAGCACCTCTCTTTTTACAAGGTGAAAGAACAAATTCTCTGTGAGTTTCTAGGGGCCCTCTGGGAAATCTCAAAGGCAGTTTTAGGTGTAAAGATATCATTTATAACTGTATTTTGGAAATACAAAACTCAAAAGTTATTAGGAGATTTGAACATCTAAGATAGAATTGCATCATGAGTGCCTGGGACATTTTGCTTCTTGTTTCAAAGTGACAATGAAGCATTCAAAAATAAACACCAAAGGTAACGTGCTTTTTCCTAAGTGATAAGCTTTTATTTTCTTAAATCTTCAAAGATACATTAAAACCAACATTAAACCATAGAAGGTTATTCTGTTAAGACACAAAATCTTTGTGAACTAAAACCTTATGCAGAAGGCAAAGAAGAATATTTTGAAATTTCATGCTAAATGGACTGAGAAATTTTTGCCGTTTTAACAGAGATAAAAACAATCTCAATTTTGCATCAGCATAATATTTGACACTAGGACTTCTCTGGTGGCTCAGATGATATAGAATCTGCCTTTAATGCAGGATACTGAGGTTTGATCCCTGATCCAGGAAGATCAGGATCCCTTCTCCTGATCCTGGAGAAGGAAATGGCAACCGCCTCCAGTATTCTGGAAATCCCAGGGACAGAGGAGCCTGGCAGGCTACAGTCCATGGGGTTGCAAGAGTCAGACATGACTTAGCAACTAAACCACTACCACCAATGTTTGACACTAAAAGCCCTTTTTGAAATCTTATAAGAAACCTATCAAACTTGAGCTAGCACTGACCACAACAAATAAAATTTCCTTTTCACAAATTTTCTATTAGGTTTTACATCCATTTAGGTTTGGCCTTCCTCTTTTCTGTTTCTCATTCTGCAGCAACCAGTCATAGTTTAGAACCAAACCACTCTCTTGCTTCATTAACAAAAGCACATCCTACTTACCTTGCATATGGAGTTAGTCCTCTCTGGCATCTCCTTCACATATATTGATTATAACTTTTAACCACAGTAACTTTTATTCCACAGAGAAAATTAAGAGGCTGATAACTGAACAATCTGCCACACACCAGCATTTTGCAGCGGATTAGCAGAGCTCACAACTTCCTATAACCATACATGTCCCTTACAATACAGTGTCTCAAAGTGGCAAAAATTAAACATGCTCATTAACAACCCGAAGTAGAAAACCTCTCGGCAGCGTATAAAAATAAGAGGCAAGTGTATTCAAACTTTAAATTATGATTAGTAATTAATGTTTTAGTACTCTATCTTACTTGGAGGTGATGTATGTAAACTCAATTTAGTAGAAGTCTAAAGTTTTAAATCACCTAATATTCTGGGAAATTACTTTCAAGCTTACATATTACAAAAGATAATTACTGTTGAAATAAAGTTTTCAGAATAGTGATTCAATTTGGGGAAATACAAATGTATGTCTTTCATAATTTTAAGCATTAAGTAAAAGTAATGTTAATTATCTAATAAGTGAACATGTGTGTGTTTAGAAAACCCATAAAGTACAACAAAATATATGCTATTTTTATACTTACTGTCAATAACTCAGAAAACAGCTGTTTTTATTAAACGAAAATTATACAAGTCTTCTTTGTGAAAGATTTGCCTAAATTATGTTAACTTGAATTCTTAAATCATTTCTGAGTTTGTTTACATAGGAATATCTCTTTTTCACATTGAAAATATTTGGGGTTTAATTTCCTTAATTTCTTGGAATTTTAGGAATATTCCATTTATATAAGCACCTAGTTACCTCTAAGATAATCAGAATAGAGCTCCTATAAAGAGATTTATAATCTAATTTAGCAATACAATTCAGAAATAAGAAAACATTACACAGTCACACAAAGGAAAGGTGAAGGTCTTTCTGAATCATGTATATATAAACATACAGACACATACGGAGAGAAGTAGCTTCAAGTTTAAAATTTCAGCTATGGGTCAAGCTTAAAAACAGAAATACAAGACTCGCTGGTCTGTATCAAGGAATTTATCCCTTCCTCATGGTTACAAATTCTTAGTTGATTTGAATTCAAAACAAACAAAAGACAAACAGGAAAGACTAACAATTCTGATTCTGTGCTATCTTCCATCCAATAGAGAAAAGAACTTTTTCATGATGTTACATCTGTTACATTTACATTAGTCTATTTACAGAGAATACCAATTTGTCAGACAATAAAACCAAGAAAAGCCAGGACTGAAAGTCAAGTGAGTACACAGAAAGAATCAGCATCAAATCCTTACTCAGCTACTAACAGACAAGAGCCCAGAATACCAGCCAGGAGTCAGGGGCACCGTGGGGGTCCCAAGTTAGAAGTCAAGGACGGAGCACAACTGACTCTGAGAAGCTTCAGTATGTAGAGTAAATGTGGATTCAAAGATGAGGTCCAGTCTTATTTAAGTCACAGCACCGAAACTGTGAAAGACAAAATGCACTGGACAATGAAGGATATGATTTTACTTATACTATTGCAATAAGGAAATGGTAATTAATGAGGAATGTCTCACAGGAAAATAAGGGGACCTGGGATTTATAGAGGCAGGTAAACAAACGACTTATTAGGAGTCTCATGGGAGTCTTGGATAAGGATGGAGACAGATCTTATCTCAGAATATACAAGGACCTCCTTTGTTGTTAGCAAGTCCAGGAACATAAAAGCTTCCAGGAGTGCAGGGCTCATATAAAATGCAACACTGTCAAAAGATTTGTTCTTTTAAAGATGAACTCCTGGACTTCCCTGGTGGTCCAGTGGTTAAGAATCCACCTGTTGGTGCAGGGAACACAGGTTCCATTCCTGGTCAGAGGAGATTCCACATGCTGCGGGCCAACAAAGCCCTGCACTGCAACTACTCAACCCACATTCTAGAGCCCGCAAGTCACAACTGCTGCAGCCTGCCACCTTAGAGCCTGTGCTCGATGACTGGAGAAGCCACTGCAATGAGAAATGCTCTCACCACAACCAGAGGGGAGCCCCAGCTCGCTACAGCTAGAGAAAGCCTGTGAGTAGCAACAAAGACCCCATAGCCAAAAAGTGAAGAAAAAAAATGAAATAGTTTTCAGGCCTTTTACTACATTCCTTTATGTTTCCTGGTTTCGGTTGCAGGCAGATAGAAGGTGCATAGTAAATGCTTGCTGAGCTAACTTTAACAGGATATGATGATGAGGGCTCTGCCTGCCAGAGAGGACTTGGAGAGAAAGGTGCGTGCTGTGCTGCCCAAGGAGGGGACCCAGGTCAGTCTGTGAATGTCAGCAAGGAGTAAATCCATGATGGAAGTGGACACTTTTCAAAGGTTCATCTCTGCTACAGGGAAGTTCACTAATTTTTTGGAGACTCATTTTTTTCTCCCTAAAATGGAAATGCAACATATTTCATAGATGTCTCTGAAACTTCAGCCACATAATAACACTAAAATGCCTGCCGTATGTTAGGCACTCGGTGTTTCTTCCCTTCTCCTCAGTCATCCCCATGCTGTTTACAGAGCACTTTTTTAAAATTTTATAACTAGGTTATAGCTCAATCTACAGTACTGGGATACTCTCTCACACCACACTGCAAACTCTCTCTAGGCAATGGATATAGGTATACACCTTTGAATCATCTTTGTACATCAAGCAGAGCAAGTGCCTTGTGAAAGCCAAGTTTATTTGCTCTTAGATAGGCATAGGCTGAGATGCTACCAAAGAGCCTCTAAAAGAAAGTGACTTAAATAAGACAAGTTTATTTCTTTGTCAGGAATTAATCTAGAGGGTAGCAATCCAGGCTGATGGAATGGTTCCATGTGACTTCAGAGATCCCATTCCTGCTGTCTGTGGTTTTGTGTTAATATGGACTCCTAAAGGAGAGTCAGCAAACTGAAGTTCATGAGCAGACCACCTGTTTTTCAAAATGAATTTCATGTAAACACAGCCATGCCTACTTGACTGCATACTGTCACAGCTACTTCTGTGACAACAGCTGCTTTCCTTACAACAGCAGTTGAAGAGCGTGTATGCAGACCACAAGGCCCACAAGCCCGAACTATCTGTCCCTCAACAAAAAGTCTGCCCATCTTGCCCTAAGGCACAGTTTTCCTATACATGGCTGAAGCTGGGTAGTTGCAAGAGCGTGTTGCATGAAGGGGGAGAAGATGGAAATTCAGAACACACAGTTTTTGTTTCCCTTGGGGATGATTCAGACATAGCATGTAGGATTTCTGCTTTTATCTCATTGCTCTCAACTTTGCCAGATGGCCACACCTAGCTGCAAGAGAGGTTGGGAAAAGTAGCCAGATGCCCAGCTTAAACCCCAGAAGTTTAGTATTAAGAGAAAGGACTGCAAACCACATATCTAATAGAGGATAAGTATCTGGAACATACAAAGGACTCTCAAAACTTAAATAATGTTTAATTATTCCCAAATGAGCAATCTAATTAGAAAATGAGCAAAAGATATGAACAGACATTTCAGTGAAGAAGATATACAGATGGCAAACAAGCCCACAAAAATATTCCACATCATTAACTGTTAGAAAAATGCAAATTAAAGCCTCAAGGAGACACTACATATTTATCAAAATGACTAAAATAAAAATAGTGACACCAAATGCTGGTGAGGATGTGGAGAAATTGGATCATTCATATACAGTTGGTAGGAATGTAAAAATGGTACAAGGCACTTGGGAGTTTCTTATAAAACTAAACATGCTATTACCATACATCCTAACAATTGCACTCTTGGACATTTATCCCAGAGGAGTGACACTGTTGATTTAAAAACTGTTATCAGATGTTCATAGCCGAAAACTGAAACCAATTGCATATTCCTAAATGGCTGAATGGTTAGAAAACTGATGCACCCACACCTTGAATATTACTCAACAATAGAAAAATAATTTTTAACTAATTTTCATTGATGTATAGTTGTTTTATGATGTTGTGTGAGTCTCTACTGTACAGCAAAGTGAATCAGCTCCCCTTTCTTTTTTGCATTCCCTTCCCATTTGTTGTTCAGTCACTCAGTCGTGTCCAGCTCTTTGCGACTCCATGGACTGCAGCACGCCAGGCTTCCTGTCCCATTTAGTCACTACAGAGCACTGAGGAGAGTTCCCTGTGTATGTATCATTATTGATATTATGTGAAAAATAGACAATAATGAGAGCATACTGTATAGCTCAGGTCCAGTTCAGTTCAGTTCAGTCATTCGCTTGTGTCTGACTCTTTCTGACCATGGACTACAGCACACCAGGCTTTCCTGTCCTTCACCATTTCCTGGGGTTTGCTCAAACTCATGTCCACTGAGTCAGCAATGCCATCCAACCATCTCATCCTCTGTCATCCCCTTCTCCTCCTGCCTTCAATCTTTCCCAGCATCAGGGTCTTTTCAAATGAGTCAGCTCTTTGCATCAGGTGGCTTGCCCAATTTATCCCACTTTCTCCTTTTCCCCTGGGTGTTCATACATTTATTCTCTACATCTGTGTCTCTATGTCTTTTAAAAACCAATTACTGATAACATGAAACAACTTGTATGAATCTCAAGGGAATTATGCTGGGGAAAAAAGTCAGTCCCAACATGGTGTATACTGTAGGATTCCATTACACATCTTTGAAGTGCCAAAATTATAGAAATGGAATAGATCATGGTTTCCAGGGATAAAGACACAAGTGGAGGGCCAAGGGTTGGTCAGGGGAGGAGGGGAGAAACAGGAGGAAGATAGATGTGTTTATAAAAAGGCAACACTAGAGACCATTGTGATGACAGAATCACTCTCCACCTTGACTGTGATGATGGCCACAAAGACCTACACAGATGATAAAATAACAAGCCCACCAACGAGGACAAGTGAAACTCCATCTGTAAAAAGGAAGAAGGAGATGATTGCCAGGGGACAGTAAGCAGTCTCCATAACTGTTAGTGTTCTGGTGCAAAGACTAAAGATAGAGGGATACTCTTATCACTCTGACCTCGCTTCTGCCCATTTCTTCTTCTGAAATTTGCTACATGGCATGAGAATATTAGCATGTAACCAACAGTATCTCTCTTCCACCCTCCCCAAAAAAGGACAAAAGATGAGAGCAGTAGCTATTTCACTGCTAGTTAAGTAAGGGATTTTTATAATGCTGTTAAGAATTTCCCATTGAAAAGATTAGAGAATTAAACTCCCCCCTTTTACCAGATAACAAAATAATAAGATGAACACTTGAGGGCTTTAACAGAGCAAATAACAATGAGATTGTTTTCCTCTTTGTAAAACTTAGATGCATGAATCATTTAAATTGCAAGAGGAGTTCTTGGAAGTGGCAAATATAAACTCTTTTAATCATCTGAGCTTTCCAAGGCAACAGGAATCACATAATAATACATGGTCCAGAAGGAGTTAAAGTCTGGTAAGGAGTATGTCAAGGCTGTATATTGTCACCCTGCTTATTTAACTTGTATGCAGAGTACATCATGAGAAATGCTGGGCTGGATGAAGCACAAGCTGGGATCAAGATTGCTGGGAGAAATATCAATAACATCAGATATGCAGATGACACCACCCTTATGGCAGAAAGTGAAGAGGAACTAAAGAGCCTCTTGATGAAAGTGAAAGAGGAGAGTGAAAAAGTTGGCTTAAAGCTCAACATTCAGAAAACTATGATCATGGCATCTGGTCCCATCATTTCATGGGAAATAGATGGGGAAACAGTGGAAACAGTGTCAGACTTTATTTTGGGGGGCTCCAAAATCACTGCAGATGGTGATTGCAGCCATGAAATTAAAAGACGCTTACTCCTTGGAAGGAAAGTTATGACCAAATTAGACAGCATATTAAAAAGCAGAGACATTACTTTGCCAACAAAGGTCCATCTAGTCAAGACTATGGTTTTTCCAGTGGTCATGTATGGATGTGAGAGTTGGACTATAAAGAAAACTGAGTGCCGAAGAATTGACTGCAAGGAGATACAACCAGTCCATCCTAAAAGAGATCAGTCCTGAGTGTTCATTGATGTTGAAATTGAAACTCCAATAATTTGGCCACCTAATGCGAAGAGCTGACTCATTTGAAAAGACCCTGATGCTGGGAAAGATTGAGGGCAGGAGGAGAAGGGAATGACAGAGGATGAGATGGTTGGATGGCATCACCAACTCAATGGACATGAGTTTGGGTAAACTCTGGGAGTTGGTGATGGACAGGGAGGCCTGGCATGCTGTGGTCCATGGGGTCACAAAGAGTCAGACACGACTGAGTGACTGAACTGAACTGACCAAACTAAAAAAATACCTTCTGCTCTTGAATGTCCTGGGAACACCTTTGCTACCCAGAGAGAGTCATTCAATTTCCCATCTATTAGTTGTGTACATTAATGCAAATTGGTTTCTTCTTCATTTCAATATGACAAGAAGAGGTACAGGATTTTCTAAGGCACCCTGTGAAGGAACAGCAGTCAAGGGCTGTGACTGTGAGCACAGGTGCTGGACCCACTCCAATAACCTGAATTGGAGGTCAAAGGGGGCAGAGATGGGCTCTGCGGGCTCTTGAACGGTACTTCCTTCTGCTTCTTGGCTTCTTTCTGAATGCCAAGGCACTATTCACCATGTACCACACTCCTGGTTTTCCAGAAAGATTCTAAAAGGAGGCCAGGTTAGGGGACTGTCTTCTCTCTTAATGAGGGTGAATTTATCCCTGAGTTAACTGGGAGGAGGACTCCAATCCCAGGGCCTGAGTGTGAGATTTGGTCTCTCTGTTCCTACCAGAAAGGATTGTTTTATTTATGCATCTTACATGTGTTTATTGAACAACAACTATGTAGCAGGCTTCATGAGGACAAAGATTAAATTTCAGGCAGGGGTTAAATCCTAAGCTGACCCTGACACCTAACATCACAGATTCTCTCTCTGTCCTGTTATCAGAGTCTATGAGAAACTGAGACTGGCTGGTCACTTTGTGGCCAGTGTGGGCATGTTTGAGCCTTGGCCACCCTCTACATCTTTTGTTACTCTGGTAGTCTTTAGAGGGGGTTGCTTAAAAAATGCTGCTATAGACAAATATCATATGATATCGCTTATATGTGGAATCTTAAAAAAATGGTACAAATGAACCTATTTACAAAACAGAAATAGAGTCACAGATGTAGAAGGCAAACTTATGGTTAGCAGAGGATAAAGATGGGGAGGGATAACATGGGAAATTGAAATGACACATTACTAACATATAAAATAAATAACTAATAACTTACTATACAGCACAGGGAACTCTACTCAATACTCTGAATGGCCTATATAGGAAAAGAATCTAAAAAAAAGAGTGAATATATTTATATACATGACTGAATCATTTTGTTGTACAACAGAAACTAATACAACATTGTAAATCAACTGTACTCTGATAAAAATTGATTTAAGAAAAGGAAATGCTGCTATATGTCATTAATGCAATCAAGAATGACTTATCTAAGCCAGTGGTTCAGTTTACTGTGCATCAGAATCACCTGGAGGGCTTGCTAAAATAGTTTCTGGTTCAGAAGATCCGGGTGAGGCCTGAGAATTCACATTTCTAGCAAGTTCCCAGATGCTGCTCTTGGTGCTGCTTTAAGGGCCACACTGTGCAAACCACTTAACCATCTCCTAGAATGCCTCCTTCTACTGCTTTCCTCACTCTTAGCCTTGCATGATACAGTCCCAAGCAGACAGCTCAGCATTGCTTCTCTGTGTAGGTAGAGCCAGCAAGTCCTTTGAACACAGAACTTTATTAGAGAAGAATCTTTGTGATGACACTCTCGGTTATGTAACTCTAAAACCAGAAGGCATCCAGGAGAGAAAGATGGAAAAGGACTTTGTGGCCTGATGTCTTCCTGGGTCCTCTTGCTGTTCAGAGCCCCGGGAAGGGAATGAATGCATTTGTGTAAGGAGTCCGGGGGTTCTGCTGGGTGGGAAGGGACTCAAATTTAGTGACAAATAACATCCACTGATTGTCTGGTTTCTGCAGAGAAATCTGCGCTCTGCTGAGCAAGATTTTCTGCCTGAGGGGCTGAAGTCAAGGAGTTCACCAGGCTGTGCTCCTTCTTAGAGCTCCGAGTCCTCTTCCAAACACAGGCAGTTGTAGGAAGAATTCAATTTGTTGAGATTCTAGGACTGAGGCCCCTATCCTCTTGCTGGTTGGTGACTTGGGCTGCTCTCAGCTTCCAGAATTTTACTGCAGTCCTTGCCTTGTCACCCCCCACCTGCACTCAGCTCCACTGACTCTCTCACATTTAGTATATCTTCCTCTTCCCTAAGGTCAGCAGGAGCATAGGTTTCTAACTTCTTTTAAAGGCTCTTCTGATGAGGTCAGACCCACTCAGAGAAATCTGTCTTTTGTTGAACTTTCGATCACTAGTCATGAAAGTGATACCCAATCACATCCACAGATTCCCCTCCCCCCCACAAAGGAGAGAGGATTATTCAAGGCATCTACCCAGGGTTGGGCATGAGGTGGGTGAGACTCAGAAAGGTGAAGCTTGAGAGACACCTTGGGATTCTTCCTAGAACTCCATCCTTTACCCTGAGATTCAAAATTATTAAATCATATTGAAGAGGATTCAAGTGATTCTGATCGAGGTCAAACTGACAAGCAAGGATGCCTAGGGACTCAAAAGCACTCCCACAAGAAGAAGAGGTTGGGAACGGTGACATGAAGGTTTAAAGGCTCCTGGGAGAGCTGTTTTGGGCCCAGTAGTTAGCTGAGGCTGCACTGGGATTTACCTAGGAACAGTGACCAAGCAAAGTGTTTGAGAAGAGTGGAAAGGTGAGAAGAACCCAGATGCTGAAAGATTGTGTGCCCGAAAGTCAACTGGATGCCATTGGTAACTAGGTCAACAGTGGTGTGGTCAGCCTTATGTTCTAGAAGATCACTCTGACTGTTGCTGCTGCTGCTAAGTCGCTTCAGTTGTGTCTGACTCTGTGTGACCCCATAGATGGCAGCCCACCAGGCTCCCCCATCCCTGGGATTCTCCAGGCAAGAACACTGGAGTGGGTTGCCATTTCCTTCTCCAATGCATGAAAGTGAAAAGTGAAAGTGAAGTCGCTCAGTCGTGTCTGACTCTTAGCGACCCCATGGACTGCAGCCTACCAGGCTCCTCTGTCCATGGAATTTTCCAGGCAAGAGTACTGGAGTGGGTTGCCATTGCATTCTCCTCACTGTGACTACAGACTGAGAAATTGATTAGATAGTGATAGCAGCAAAACTGGGGGATCTAGGAGGCTTTCATAATAGTCCAAGTGAGAGAAGGCAGGGCTAAACCAGAACATAGTACTGGGGACAGAAGTTAAGAATATTCAGCATTCCTACCCACCTCCAGCAGGAACAGCTTTGTTATTTAGTAGTTGATGAATGCAGTATCTGCCTTCATTCAGAACTCATCATCTTTGCACCTGATTGGGTCAACAGCCCATTCCATCTGTTGTTTAACAGCTCTGTTTTTAGGAAGGCCAGATCCAAACTTCTTGGCTTAGTATTCAAGGCTCTTTGTGAGTTGGCCTTGTTCTCCTCACCATCTTCAACTTTTGTCTTCCTTCATCATACAGCTTATATTCTAGTTACTTGAAAGATTTTTGTATTTCCTAAGCAGGTGAGGCTTTCCATATTATATCCCTTCAGCTAGAACAATGCCAGAACTCATTCATTCCTCAAGGTCCAGTCCCAATGCCCTTTTCTTCATTCTATAATTGTAGCAGACATTATAATGACTCCCAATGATATCCAAGTTATAATTCCTGGAATCTTTCACCGTGTTACCTTAAAAACCTCTGGCTTCCCTGGTGGCTCAGAGGGTAAAGGATCTGTCTGCAATGCAGGAGACCCGGGTTCGATCCCTGGTTCAGGAAGATCCCCTGGAGAAGGAAATGGCAACCCACTCCAGTATTCTTGCCTGGAGAATCCCATGGACGGAGGAGCCTGGTAGGCTACAGTCCATGGGATTGCAAAGAGCTGGACACAACTGAGAGACTTCACTTCACTTTCACTTTATATGGCAAAAAAGGGGACTTTGTGGATATGACTGAGGTAAGGATCTTGAAATGGGGAGACTATTCTAGATGAGGTGAACCTTAAATGTCATCACAAGACTTCTTATAAAAGAAAGGCAGAGACAATTTGACTACAAAAGAAGAATGAGGAGATATGCAACAAAAGCCAGAGGTAAGAGTGATGCAAGGAAGAGGTCATGAGTCAAGAAGTGCAAGTGGCCTCCAGAGGCTAGGAAAGGCAAAGAAATGGATTCTACTCTAGAGTCTCCGGAATAAAGCACCCTCTTGGCACCTTGATGTTGACCCAGTGAAACTTATTTCAGACTTCTTGTCTCCAAAACTAGAGCAGGGAAATGTGTACCATTTTTTTTAAAGATTTACTTATTTTTGGCTGCATCCTTTGTATCACTTTTGTACCCACCCCCATCACCCTTTATTCATTTCTCTCTAAAGGTTTTGTTGTTTCTTTCTGACCATGGCACTCCAACAACACAAATGGAGGGGTCAGGAACTTAGGAAGTTTAAGAGGAAATGTGCCAAGAATATGTTCTACTCTTTCTCAGGTCAAAACGCACTCTTCCAGAACACTGGATACTAGGGAAGATTGAAAAGTATCTCCTGGGGAAAAATCACCCCCACATGAGAACCATTCAAGGTTCTCAAGTGAGGGAATGCTCTTGTTGGGCTATGAGGAATCCGTATCAAAGTAAAACCTTTCTGAGGACCCACATTCTCATGGCTACAAGGTTGGTTTTGGTGAGATTTGACAGCCCAATTCCTTCTTCCCAGATCCAATGCAGCCTGGTCATTTTGCCAAACCACCCTTCCAAAGGATTATTCAACAAATATTTCCTGCAGTGAAATCCAAGCCTGAGGTCATATCCTCAGCTGCACTTGAATATTTCCTAAGTTTCCATCAGCAGCATGTTTACAAAGCTCTTCTCAGGGTAGACTCCGCCTGACACGGCCAAGTGTATCCACTGTTTGCTGAGTCTTCCTGGTTTTTCTCTTGGATGATGACCTCATCTGCCACATTCTTGAGGCAACTCATTACAGACTCCAACTTTCTATTCCTGAGCTGAACCTGAACAGAGCAGGATTCAGAATGACAAATGCACTCAACTCTGCCAGGCAGAATTTATGCAGACTGTCTTGTGTCCACTTTTGGATGTGGGGCTGGGAGGTCTTACATTAAGTGTGCTCAATTATTGTTGTTGTTGTTCAGTCACTCAGTTGTGTCCAGCTCTTTGTAACCCCATGGACTGAAGCATGCCAGGCTTCCCTGTCCTTCACCAACTCCTGGAGCTTACTCAAACTGTTGTCCATTGAGTCAGTGATGTCATACAACCATCTTGTCCTCTGTCATCCCCTTCTTCTCCTGTCCTCAATCTTTCCCAGCATCAGGGCCTTTTCTAATGAGTCAGCTCTTCACATCAGGTGGCCAAAGTATTAGAGATTCAGCTTCAGCATCAGTTCTTCCAATGAATATTCAGGATTGATTTCCTTTAGCGTTGACTGGTTTGATCTTGCAGGCCAAGAGACTCCCAAGACGCTTCTCCAACACCACAGCTCAAAAGCACCAATCTTCAGCATTCAGCCTTCTTTATGGTCCAACTGTCACATCCATCCCTGACTATTGGAAAAACCATAGATTTGACTAGGTGGACATTTGTTGTCAAAGTAATGTCTCTGCTTTTTAATATGCTGTCTAGGTTTGTCATAGCTTTCATTCCAAGGAGCAAGTGTCTACTAACTTCATGGCTACAGTGATTTTGGAGCCCAAGAAAATAGCCTGTCACTGTTCCATTGTTTCCCCATCTATTTGCCATGAAGTGATGGGACTGTATGCCATGATCTTAGTTTTTTGAGTGTTGAGTTTTAAGTGAACTTTTTCACTCTCCTCTTTCACTTTCATCAAGAGGCTCTTTAGTTCCTCTTTGCTTTCTTGCATAATGGTGGTGTCATCTGCATATCTGAGGTTATTGATATTTCTCCCAGCAATCTTGATTCTAAGCTTGTGCTTCATCCAGTCTGGCATTTCACATGATGTACTCTGCATATAAGTTAAACAGCAGGGTTACAATATACAGCTTTGACATACTCCTTTCCCAATTTTGGACCAATTCATTGTTTCATGTCCGGTTCTAACTGTTGCTTCTTGACTGCATGCAGGTTTCTCAGGAGGCAGGTAAGGTGGTCTGATATTCCTATCTCTTTAAGAATTTTCCACAGTTTGTTGTGACCCACACAGTCAAAGGCTTTAGTGTAGTCAATGAAGCAGAAGTAGATGTTTTTCTGGAATTCTCTTGCTTTTTCTATGATCCAGCAGATGTTGGCAATTTGATCTCTGGTTCCTCTACCTTTTCTAAATCCAGCTTGAACATCTGGAAGTTCTTGGTTCACATACTGTTGAAGCCTGGCTTGGAGAATTTTGAGCATTACTTTGTTAGCATGTGAAATGAGTGCAGTTGTGTGGTAGTTTGAACATTCTTTGGCATTGCCCTTCTTTGGGACTGCAATGAAAACTGAACTTTTCCAGTTCTGTGGCCACTGCTGAGTTTTCCAGATTTGCTAGCATATTAAATGCAGCACTTTAACAGCATCATCTTTGAGGATTTTAAATAGCTCAGCTGGAATTCCTTCACCTCCACTACTTTGTTCATAGTGATGCTTCCTAAGGCCCACTTGACTTCACACTCCAAGATATCTGGCTCTAGGTGAGTGATCACACCATCATGGTTATCTGGGTCATTGAGGTCTTTTTTGCATAAGTTCTTCTGTGTATTCTTGCCACCTCTTCTAAATATCTTCTGCTTCTGTTAGGTCCATACCATTTCTGTCCTTTATTGTGCCCATCTGTGCATGAAATTTTCCCTTGGTATCTCTAATTTTCTTGAAGAGGTCTCTAGTCTTTCCCATTCTATTGTTTTCCTCTATTTTTTTGCATTGTTCACTTAGGAAGGCTTTCTTATCTCTCCTTGCTATTCTTTGGAACTCTGCATTCAGATGGGTATATCTTTCCTTTTCTCCTTTGCCTTTTACTTCAATTATAAGCATTACTTATTTTATATTGGTTACCACTGAGATGTTGGGAAGACACTCTTTTGGTGTTGGCTTTCTTTAAAGGTAAAGGAAGTACAAATGAGATGAATCATGGAATTAATGGGGAAAAGGATCCCTGAGCATTTGAGTCAGAACGGGTCTATAGGTGGAAAGTGGCAGTCTGATGAAGGATGCTGTACTAAATGAAACCAGAGTTGTTTTGTAACTAAATAGATTAGATAGACTACTGGACCAACAGAAAGATGCAGTCAGCTGAGCAGTAGGCAAGGACATGAGGAAATTAAACAAAAACTCAGAATTTAGGAGCCAAAGCAGAAGGTATGAGATGTCTCAACTGATTTTGCAGGGCAGAAATCATTCCAATACAAGATCTGATAGTTTGCAACCTATCTCCTGAAGCACACAGCTCTCCAGTCTCCACAAACACCCCATCAAAACAAGCATCATTATATATCTTTTATATTACTCCTGTCTATTTGCATACTGCTTGGCACAGAGATATTCCATAAATGTTGATAGGTTTTTTTTTTCCATTTATTTTTATTAGTTGGAGGCTAATTACTTTACATCATTACAGTAGTTTTTGTTATACATTGAAATGAATTAGCCATGGATTTACATGTGTTCCCCATCCCAGTCCCCCCCTCCCACCTCCCTCTCCACCCGATCCCTCTGGGTCTTCCCAGTGCACCAGGCCCGAGCACTTGTCTCATGTACCCAACCTGGGCTGGTTATCTGTTTCACCCTAGATAATATACATGTTTCAATGCTGTTCTCTCAAAACATCCCACCCTCGCCTTCTCCCAGAGTCCACAAGTCTGTTCTATACATATATATGGACTTTAGAAAGATGGTAATGATAACCCTATATGCAAAACAGAAAAAGATAGGTATTTTTAATTCAATCATGATGCAAATATAAGAAAGTAGTTATTTATAGATGAGGAAACTGAGACTCAGATTCCTTTGCAGATTGAGGGCAGAGCCAGGACTCAACTGAAACTCTGGCTTGATGATTATAAGTCCATTTTTTGTTTCTGCACAGATTAACAGCAATCACATGTATTCCTACAGCTACATTTTGGCTCTCCCTTTCAAATTATGCCTTCCTAAGTCATTTTACTTGAGCTAATATCAAGTTATAAAATGAGCGTATTTCATTTTTCAATCTTTTTCTCTCCCCAAGGAGAAGCAAAATCATAGGTTAAAAAGGAATTAGGTAATAAACCACTGTATGATGAAAAGCTGGACTTCCCTAGAAGACCCACAAATTTGCAAAACCAGCTCAAAATACTCAAGCTCTAATTTAAAGAGCTTCAAGGTAAGCACCAGAACAAATCTGGCCAAATGAAGTATAAACCTGTGATGCTTTGTATGAGCAGAGACAATCAGCACTGTGGAAGGATAATGGTCACCCTAGAGCAGGGAGATCTGAGTTTGATTCCTGTATGTATGTATGTATATATATATATATATATATATATATATATATATATATATATGAAATATATATATATATATATTGTATATATATATATATATATATATATACATATATGTATATATATATATATATATATATATATGCTGAACCCAGGTCTCCCACATTGCAAGTGGATTCTTTACCAGCTGAGCCACCAGGGAAGCCCCAAAGATATATCTATATCTATATCTATCTATCTATACATAGATATATTTTCTGGTCCAGCATGCAAATATATATATATATATATATATATATATATATATATGTATATATTTTAACATACATTTGCTGACCAGAAACTGGAAGTCCTTAGATTTATCAGAGAAGTGAGTCTGTCCTACATTCAAGGCCAATCCCTCTATTCACCAATGGCTACACCAAGAGAGAGAGGGTCATTCCTTTCATCTCTTTCCCTTCCCTCCCCCCCCCCCACCCCCGCACTGATCTTCCGATTTCCTAGAGAAAACGGAAACCACCGGAAGCGCACATCTATGCCTTCTACCTACCTGTATCTTTGCCAGCATGTTCTGCCTTGCCTTCTGTTACCAAGAACATGTTGTCTTTCCTGTATTCAAGGCCAAACCCTTCTCAAGACTCTACACCCTCTCACTCAAGGAAATGACCCTTCTCTCTCCTATGTCATCCTTTTTTCCCCTCTCTACTTCCTCATCCTCACCAGCATACAAACATGCAATCTGTTTGTTTTTCAGTCTCTTGATCCCACATGCCCTGCCTGATATTTGCCCACTTTTTTGCCCCTCTTCAGAACTCCCAAGTGGTCTGCGCTACTTATTGCTTTCTCTGAGTCCTCTCCTCTCATTTTCTACTGAGATTCTTCAATCAGGATGTTGTTCCCAAGACACAGAAACCAGGGACCTCCAAATTGTTAACTCTGTCAATTATTCATTCTCATCTTACATGACCCATCCATAAATTTGACAGAGATAAACAAGCCCTTCACCTCAAAACTCTTTCTTAGAACATTATCCTCATCTGATAACCCCCGTGCCTCACCAGCTGCTCACTTTCACATCCACTGCTTGTTCCTCCTCATCTTCTTGACCTCTAACAGTGGAGTGCTCCAGGATGCAGTCCTCAGCTCTCTTCTGTCCTGTGTCTACATTTACTCCTACAGAGAACTCATTTAGCTCCATGACTTAAAAAAAAATCCACAAACTGTGTAAGAACACACACACAATTCCCATGTTTCTAAACCCCTTTGGCATTTTCTTCTACACTGCTTCTACATGCTCCTGCAGGTATCACCTCAAATGTCGCCTTCCCAGTGAGACCTCACCCAACCACCTTTATTTAAATCTGGAACCTACCCTCATCTCACTAGACTCTCCCCATTCCTCTCCCTTACTTTCTTTTTTCTTTATAAATATTTTACCTTCTAGTACTTCATATAACTTATTTACTGGGTTTATTTTGTGCTCTTCAATACTGGAACATAGGTTTCCCGAGTGCAGGGATTTTTATCTGTCTGTACAGCTGTATTCTCCAAACTTGGAATTGAACCAAGCACATAGTAAGTGCTCAAGGAAGACTTGTGAAAATGAATGCATGAATGTCCTTACAGGAGCTATCATAAAATTAAGGGGCAGAAAATCATAATTGGAAATATCTATTTTCACACAAATAGGTGAACTTGATTTCTAGTTGCACATCTGTTAATTTGCACCCTTGAGGCCTCAAGCCTCAAAGCTGTATGGTACAGTCAGCTCCCAATGCACCTTCACTGTGTTGCCTCCAGGATCCTCTAAGCCAGGTATCTGAGTCCCACAGAAGTCAAGGGGATAGCTTGCATGACAAATAAAATGTACCACTGAAGAAGTCCACATCCTAATCCCCAAAACCTGTGAATATGTTACAATGTTCAGCAAAAGGGACTTTGCAGGTGTAATTAAGGTGTAATTAAGGGAGGTTAGCCTAATTATTCAACTAGACCCAATCTAATCACATGAGCACTTAAAAACAGAGGACTTCCTCCAGCTAGAAGCAGAAGAGATTTGGCAGAAAGATCACAAGATTTGAAATGTGAGAAAGACTCTCGACCTGTCTCTGGCTTTCACCCCAGTTTTACTGAGATATGACTGACACGAAAATCTGTGTAAGTTTAAGGTGCACAACATGTTGATTTGTTACACCCTGAAAATAATCACCGCCTTAGCAGTAGCTAACACCTCCATCATGTCATATACTTACTACTACTTTTTGTGATAGCAACATTGAAGATATACTCTCTTAACAACTTCAAGTATTTAATTCAGTGCTGTTAACTATAATCATTACATGCCCAGAACTTATTCATCTTATAAGTTGAAGTTCGCATTGTTTGATCAACACCTCCCCATTTCTCCCACCCTCCCCCTAGGCCCTGGTAGCCATTCTTCTACTCTCTGTCACTATGTATTCAACTTTTAAAAAAGCTACATGTAAGTGGGGCTTCCTTGGTGGCTCAGCAGTAAAGAATCTGCCTGTAATGCAGGAGATATGGGTTTGACCCCTGGGTGGGGAAGATCCCCTGGAGAAGGGAATGGCAACCCACTTCAGTATTCTTTCCTGGGAAATACCATGGACAGAGGAACCTGGCAAAGGGTTTGTGTGTGTATATATATATGTGTGTGTGTGTATATATATATGTGTGTGTGTATATATATATCCATCCCCTACCCGTTTATCCACTTGTCTGCTGACAGACACCCAAGCTCTTTCTGTACGTTGGCCCCTGTGAGCGATGCTGTGATGAGCATGTGGGGACAGACACCCGTGAGTCGGGGCACACAGGTGGTTTCAAGAAGTGAGAGTAACTTCTGTCTATGAGTCAGGAAGAACACTGAGAAACTAAATTCTGCAAATGATCTGAATAAGCCTGGAAGTAGATTCCCCCTCAGAGTGTCCCACAAGAGCCCAGCCAACACCACCTTGATTTTGGCTCTGTGAGCCCTTGAGTAGAGAACCCAGTTGAGCTTCCTTGAACTGTGAGATAATAAATGGGTGTTATTTTAAGCTGCTAAGTTTGTGATAATTTGTTATGACAGCAATGAAAAACTAATACACGCAGCAGTTATCTATCACTGAATGATCAGGGACCCTGAAATCTTTGGAACAAATATGCTTTTCTCCAACCCAAGAATCAGGCCCACTTTGAGAGATCTGGCTTCTCTTGGCTTCCCAAAGACAACAAACTGATGCTTTGAACTATGGTTAGAATACCATTTTCAATTCCCCTGGTGTTAGAAATTTAAATTAACCAAAATAATAGAGGTTGTTCTATATCTTTTTTCAGGTTGTGGGGGAAACATTTGAGAGAGATTGTCTCCTTTGCATAAACTGGGCTATGTCTAACTAATAGTTTGATTTTCTATTAAGCTTCAGGGGAAGTGAGAAATGGTGGTTTTCATAGAATTAGTAAATGCCACCAAAACTAAAGGTCAAACTAAGTTGACATTAAATACAATATTTCCAGTGGGGCAGTGTGGGGGTGCTTGAAAGAGCAGTTCCAACAAGTCCCTACAATGCCTATTCTCTGAGCTTGTTATGAGTGCTAATGGAATCCAGTAAAACTCTGTCCATCCCTGGCCTTTCCACTTGCGACATACATTAGCCACAATAAATCTGTTTTCACAGACAAAGCCCCCTTGGCGACCAACGTGGAGAACCGTGTGGCTGATTCCACATTGCAGATGTTGCATTCATCCATGCGGGCTTCTCAGGGCCCCTGGCACTTCCAGCTTTCAGGATCACTGTGAACTCAACACTGATTTATCCCCTCATGTGGCTTTGGAGGACAGAGAAATAAAGGAGCATGGAGACAGGGCAGATTACAGCTGAGTTGAGTTTGCACAGGAAACTCAAGCTTGACTTAAGGGCCTGGTAACCTGGGAGCTTCAAGAAGCAGAGGGAGGAAAGCTTACACAGGAAATACACACAGACTTGGGAACCAGACTGCTATAGGTATGAATCCCAGATCCACCACTTAATAGCTGTGTATCCTTAGGCTGGTAGCTCAAATGACAAAAAAGAATCTGCCTGCAATGCAGAAGACTCGAGTTCAGTCCCTGGGTTGGGAAGATCCCCTGAAGGAGGGAATGGCAACCCACTCCAGTATTCTTGCCTGGAGAATCCCATGGAGAGAGGAGCCTGGTGGGGTACAGTCCATGGGATTGCAAAGAGTTGGACATGAATGAATGACTAACATCCTTAGATGTGGGCTTCCAAGGTGGCACTAGTGGTAAAGAACCCACCTGCCAATGGAGGAGACCCAAAAGACACACGTTCGATCACTGGGTTGGGAAGATCCTCTGGAGGAGGACATGGCAACCTACTCTGACATTATTGCCTGGAGAATCCCACGGACAGAGAAGCCTGGGAGGCTCTAGTCTATAATGTCGCAAAGAGTAGGACACGACTGAAGTGACTTAGCACGAATTCATCCTTAGATATGGTTTTAACCACTTTGATCCTCAATTTCCTCATCTGTAAAATAATGAGGAGATACCCCACATCCAAGGGCAAAGGAGAAGCCCCAGCAAGATGGTAGGAGGGGTGAAATCATGTTTAGAATCAAACCCCATACCCACCAGAGATGCTCAGAGGGCTCAAGGGCCCAGAGACCCTACAGAGACTGAGACAGAACTGTGTTTGGGTACCTCCTGAGGAGGTACAGGTCAGCAGTGGACTGCCGCAGGGGCAGGGGCTCTGGGTGCAGGAGACCTGGGTATGGCATAAATACTCTTGGAGGAGATCGCCATTAGCCCCACCACAGAGCCACCAGAACTTATACAGGACTGGGGAAACAGACTCTGGGAGGGCACAAACAGAATCTTGTATGCACCAGGGCCCAGGAGAAAGGAGCAGTGACCCCACATTGGCAGAGGCATGCATCAGTGTGGCCTGCTGCAGTGTTAGTGGCACTGAGTGGAGCAGTGCATGCATGCAGCCTTTTGAAGGAGGTCACCATTATCTTCATTAGCTCCACCATAGTTTGGCCTCAAGTCAAATAACAGGGAGGAACACAGCCCCGCCCATCAACAGAAAATTGGATTAAAGATTTACTGAGCATGGCCCTGCCCATCAGAACAAGACCCAGTTTCCCCCTCAGTCAGTCTCTCCCATCAGGAAGCTTCCACAAGCCTCTTATCCTTCTCCATCAGAGGGCAGACAGACTGAAAACCACAATCACAGAAAACTAACCAATCTGATCACATGGACCACAGCCTTGTCTAACTCAATGAAACTATGAGCCATGCTGTGCAGGGCCACCCAAGATGGATGGGTCATGGTGGAGAGTTCTGACAAAATGTGGTCCACTGGAGAAGGGAATGGCAAACCACTTCATATTCTTGCCTTGAAAAGAAGAGAAGCAAAAGGCAAAGGAGAAAAGGAAAGATACACCCATCTGAATGCAGAGTTCCAAAGAATAGTAAGGAGAGATAAGAAACCCTTCCTCAGTGATCAATGCGAGGAAAATAATAGAAGGGGAAAGACTAGAGATCTCTTCAAGAAAATTAGAGATATCAAGGGAATATTTCATGCAAAGATGGGCACAAAAAAGGACAGAAATGCTGTGGACCTAACAGAAACAGATATGCAGATGACACCACCCTTATGGCAGAAAGTGAAGAGGAACTAAACAGCCTCTTGATGAAAGTGAAAGAGGAGAGTGAAAAAGTTGGCTTAAAGCTCAACATTCAGAAAACTAAGATCATGGCATCTGGTCCCATCACTTCATGGCAAATAGATGGGGAAACAGTAGAAACAGTGTCAGACTTTATTTTGGGGGGCTCCAAAATCACTGCAGATGGTGATTGCAGCCATGAAATTAAAAGACGCTCACTCCTTGGAAGGAAAGTTATGACCAACCTAGATAGATATTAAAAAGCAGAGACATTATTTTGTCAACAAAGGTCCATCTGGTCAAGGCTATGGTTTGTTCCAGTGGTCATGTATGGATGTGAGAGTTGGACTGTGAGGAAAGCTGAGCACCAAAAAATTGCTTTTGAACTGTGGTGTTGGAGAAGACTCTTGAGAGTCCCTTGGACTGCAAGGAGATCCAACCAGTCCATCCTAAAGGAGATCAGTCCTGGGTGTTCATTGGAAGGACTGATGCTGAAGCTGAAACTTCAATACTTTGGCCACCTCATGCGAAGAGTTGACTCATTGGAAAAGACCCTGATGCTGGGAGAGACTGGGGGCAGGAGGAGAAGGGGATGACAGAGGATGAGATGGCTGGATGGCATCACCGACTCGATGGACATGAGTTTGAGTAAACTCCGGGAGTTGGTGATGGACAGGGAGGCCTGGCGTGCTGTGATTCATGGGGTTGCAAAGAGTCAGACACGACTAAGCAACTGAACTGAACTGAACTGAACAGAAGCAGAAGATATTAAGAAGAGGTGGCAAGAATACACGGAAAAACTATACCAAAAAGACCTTCACGACCCAGAAAATCACGATGATGTGATTACTCACCTAGAGTCAGACATCCTGGAATGTGAAGTCAAGTGGGCCTTAGGAAGCATCACTATGAAAGAAGCTGGTAGAAGTGATGGAATTCCAGTTGAGCTATTTCAAGACCTCAAAGATGATGCTGTGAAGAGTGCTGCACTCAATATGCCAGCAAATCTGGAAAACTAAGCAGTGGCCACAGGGCTGGAAAAGGTCAGTTTTCATTCCAATCCCTAAGAAAGGCAGTCTCAAAGAATGCTCAAACTACCACACAATTGCACTCATCTCACATGCTAGCAAAGTAATGCCCCAAATTTTTCAAGCCAGGCTTCAACAGTACGTGAACCATGAACTTCCAGATGTTCAAGCCGAGGACCCAGAGATCAAATCGCCAACATCCATTGGATCATCAAAAAAGCGAGACAGTTCCAGAAAAACATCTACTTCTCTTTCATTGACTACTTTGACTTTGACTGTGTGGATCACAACAAACTGGAAAATTCTTAAAGAGATGGGAAAACCAGACCACCTGACTGCCTCCTGAGAAATCTGTATGCAGGTCAAGAAGCAACAGTTAGAACCGGACATGGAACAACTGACTGGTTCCAAATTGGGAAAGGAGTACGTCAAGGCTGTATATTGTCACCTTGCTTATTTAACTTATATGTAGAGTACATCATGAGAAATGCTGGACTGGATGAAGCACAAGCTGGAATAAAGATTGCTGGGAGAAATATCAATAACCTCAGATGTGCAGATGACACCAACCTTATGGCAGAAAGCAAAAGAACTAAAGAGCCTCTTGATGAAAGTGAAAGAGGAGAGTGAAAAATTTGGCTTAAAACTCAACATTCAGAAAACTAAGATCATGGCATCTGGTCCCATCACTTCATGGCAAATAAATGGGGAAACAGTGGAAACAGTGAGAGACTTTATTTTGGGGGGCTCCAAAATCACTGCAGATGGTGACTGCAGCCATGAATAATTAAAAGACACTTGCTCCTTGGAAGAAAAGCTATGACCAACCTAGACAACATATTAAAAAGCAGAGACATTACTTTGCCAACAAAGGTCCATCTAGTCAAAGCTATGGTTTTTCCAGTAGTCATGTATGGATGTGAGAGTTGGACTATAAAGAAAGCTGAACACCAAAGAATTGATGCTTTTGAACTGTGGTGTTGGAGAAGACTCTTGAGAGTCTCTTGGACTGCAAGGAGATCCAACCAGTCCATCCTAAAGGAAATCAGTCCTGAATATTCATTGGAAGGACTGATGCTGAAGCTGAAACTCCAATACTTTGGCCACCTGATAGGAAGAGCTGATTCATTTGAAAAGACTGGGAAAGATAGAAGGAAGGAGGAGAAGGGGACAACAAATGATGAGATGGTTGGATGGCATCAGTAACTCAATGGACAAGAGTTTGAGTAAACTCTGGGAGTTGGTGATGGACAGGGAAGCCTGGCGTGCTGCAATACATGGGGTCACTCTTCTTTTTTTTTTTTTCATTTATTTTTATTAGTTGGAGGCTAATTACTTTACAATATTGTAGTGGTTTTTGCCATACATTGACATGAATCAGCCATGGATTTACATGTGTTCCCCATCCCGATCCCCCCTCCTGCCTCCCTCCCCATCTGATCCCTCTGGGTCTTCCCAGTGCACCAGCCCTGAGCACTTGTCTCATGCATCCAACCTGGGCTGGTGATCTGTTTCACCCTTGATAATATACATGTTTCGATGCTCTTGTTTATTATTTAACATCTATCTCCCTATCAACGAGAATGTAAGTTCCATGATGTCAGGAACTTTGCTTGTTTATTTGGTTGGCCTAGAGGCAACAAGGCAATAATCTTCCGTGGTGACTCAGTCGATAAGTGTCCACCCAGAATGTGGGAGACCTGGGTTCGATCCCTGGGTCAGGAAGATCTCCTGGAGAAGGAAATGGCAACCCACTCCCATATTCTCACCTGGAGAATTCCATGGGTGGGCCTGGTGGGCTACAGTCCACTGGGTCACAAAGTGTCAGACATGGCTAAGTGACTAACTTAGAGGCAACAAGAGGCAGGAGAGCTTAGTGGTTAAGAGCAATGGCTCCAGAACCAGGTTTCTGAAGTTTCAATATGGACTGCTGTGTGAACCTGGGACAATTACTCAACTTCTCAATTCCCCAGTTTACCTATATTTAAAATGACAGTAATAAAACTTTCCAAGGGAATTCTACTGCCTTGTTGGTGGGAATGTAAATTGATACAGCTACTATGGAGAACAGTGTGGAGATTCCTTAAAAAACTAGGAATGAACTACCTTGCTTGCATGTATGCCGAGTTGCTTCAGTCATGTCCCAACTCTTTGTGATCCTATGGACTGCATAGCCCACCAGGTTCCTCTGTCCATGGGATTCTCCAGGCAAGAATACTGGAGTAGGTTGCCATGCCCTCCTCCAGGGGATCTTCCTGACCCAGGGATCGAACCTGTGTCTCTTATGTCTCCTGCATTGTCAGGCAGGTTCTTTACCACTAGTGCCACCTGGGAAGCCCCTAAAACTACCATATGACCCAGCAATCCCACTACTGGGCATACTCTGAGAAAACCACAAATCTAAAGGACATATGCACCTTAATGTTCATTGCAGCATTATTTACAATAGCAAGGATGTGGAAGCAAGCTAGATAATCATTGACAAGTGAATGGATAAAGAAAATATAGCACATTTATACAATAGAATATTACTCAGCCATAAAAAGGAATGAATTTGAGTCAGTTGTAGTGAGATGGATGAACCTAGAACCTGTTATACAGAGTGAAGTATAACTTCACTTATTTTTCTGACTGATGAGAAAAGAGAAAAGCAAATATCATATAATAACTCATGTATATGGAATCTAGAAAAATATAATGATGAACTTATTTACATGGAAGGTATGGAGATGCAAATATAAAGAATGAACTTGTGCACAGAGTGGGGGAAGGAGAGGGTAGGACAAACTGATAAAGCAGCATTAAGCTATATACACAGTCATGTGTATGATAGAAAACTAGTAGGAAGCTGCTGTGTAACACAGGGAACCCAGCTTGGTGCTCTGTGACAACCTAAAATGGTGGGGTGGGAGAGGGGAGGAGATGTATATACATATATATATATATTATGACTGATTCATGTTGTTATGAAGCAGAAATCAACGCAGCATCATAAAGAAATTTTCCTCCAATTAAAAAAAATAATAGAGAGGACTTCCAGCTCAAGATGGCAGAGTAGAAGGGCATATGCCCATCTCCTCCTGTGAGAACACCAAAATTGCAACTATTGAGCAACCATCAACAGGAGGACACTGGAACCCACTAAAAAAAAAAAAAAAAAAAAAAGAGAGAGAGAGAGAAACAGAGAGAGACCCCACGTCCAAAAACAAAGAAACTGCAGTGAGACGGTAAGAGGGGCATAACCACAGTAAAATCAAATCCCGTACCTGCTGGGTGGGTGACCCACAAACTTGACAACAATAATACCAAAGAAGTTCTCACACCGTTGTGAAGGTTCTGAACCCACATCAGGCTTCCCAGCCTGGGGATCCAACAAAGGGACTGGGAATCCCCAGGGAATCTGACCTTGAAAGCCAGCAGGATTTGATTATAGGACTTCCACAGGACTAGGGGAAACAGAGACTCCAGTCTTGGAGGCACAAACAAAACCTTTGTGCACCGAGACCCAGAGGAAAGGAGCGGTGACCCCACAGGAGACTGAACCATTACTACCTGCTAGTGTTGGAGGGCCTCCTGTGGGGGCATGGGTTGGCAGGGGCTCACCACAGGGACAGGGCACCAGCAACAACAGGCCAGGAAGGTCCCCCTTGGCATAAGTCCTCTTGGGGTTCACCATTCACCCTACAAGAGAGCCTGTAAACCCCAGGGATGGGTCTCCTCATACCAAACAATGAACCCAAACCAGGAGGAAATTCAACCCCACACACCAGCAGAAAATTGGATTAAAGTTTTACTGAGCAAGGTCCTGCCCACCTGTCCCGCCCACCAGGAAACTTACACAAGCCTCTTAGCCTTCTGCATCAGAGGGCAGACAGAAAACCAAGAAGAAGCACAATGGCAAAGTGCTAAAACAAAAACCATATTACAGAAAGTTAATCACATTGAAAAAGCAGAAAGTTGTGTCCCAGGTGAAGAGACAAGATAAAACCCGAGAAAAACAATGAAATGAAGTGGAGATAGCAACCTTCCAGAAAAAGAATTCAGAATAATGATAGTGAAAATAATCCAGGATCTTGGAAAAACAATGAAGAAAACACAAGAAATGTTTACCAAAGACCTAGAAGAACTAAAGAACAAACAAACAGAGATGAATAATACACTAGAAGGAATCAATAGCAGAATAACTGAGGCAGAAGAACAGATAAATGACCTGGAGGACAGAATGGTGGAAATCACTGCCACAGAACAGAATATAGAAAAAAGAATGAAAAGAAATGAAGACAGCCTAAGAGACCTCTGGGACAACATTAAATGCACCAACATTTGCATTATAGGGGTCCCAGAAGGAGAAGAGAGAGAGAAAGGACCTGAGAAAATATTTGAAGAGATAATAGCTGAAAACTTCCCTAACATGGGAAAGGAAATAGTCAACCAAGTCCAGGAAGCACAGAGAGTCCCAGGCAGGATAAACCCAAGGAGGAACACACCAAGACACATAGTAATCAAACTGACAAAAATTAAAGACAAAGATAAAATATTAAAAACAACAAGAGAAAAATAAATAACTTACCAGAAAACTCCCATCAGGCTATCAGCTGATTTCTCAACAGAAACTCTACAAGCCAGAAGGGAATGGCATGATATATTTAAAGTGATGAAAGGGAAGAACCTACAACCAAGAATACTCTACCCAGCAAGACTCTCATTCAGATTTGATGGAGAAATCAAAAGCTTTCCAGACAAGCAAAAGTTAAGAGAATTCAGCACCACCAAACCAGCTTTACAACAAATGCTAAAGGAACTTCTCTAGGCAGGAAACACAAGAGAAGGAAAAGACCTACAGAAAATAAACCCAAAACAATTAAGAAAATGGTAATAGGATCATACATATCAATAATTACCTTAAATGTAAATGGATTAAATGCACCAACCAAAAGACATAGACTGGCTGGGTGGATGAAAACATGTGCATGCATGCACTTCCACTTAACATCACTCTGCTTGACCCCTCAAACTGTATGTAATTATTTTATATTGTTATGTTAATCATGTTCCCATTATGGCTTGCAATTGTAATTATCTTTTGTTTTTTGTCTGGCTATTGTCTGTAAAAATCAATAAACATCTTTTATTATCGTGATTATGTAACTATTATTCCCTTAATACCATTGTATCACGATAGGTCAACAGAAGAATAATAGAACTCTATATCACCAAAACTATGATTTAATAGAAAACCTACAATCACATTTTTAAAATCCAGATGCATATCAGAATTATCTTGAAATTTTTTGAAAAATATAAATGCCAGGTATTGCTTTCTTTTTCTCCAGAGCTCCAGATATATTTTTAATGAGCAGTAGTATTTAAAAACAAGTGAACTATATGATGATCCTTTACTTTTATCTAGTTTGTTTCACTTTTTCTATTTCATATTCAGTGCTCCCATTTCATTTAGTTTATGTTTTCCAATTTCTCCATCTCTTTTTTTTTTTATGTTCTTTCTCAAGCCTTTATCAAGTATAGTAGAAAAGCTTTTGTATACATATGTATAAATAATACACATAATGTGTGTATTTTAGAAAACTTATGAATCTTTGACCAACTAAAAAATTTATGAAATTTATTTTGATTCCACTTGTTTGACTTAGTATAAACAGAATTCTATATTTCTAATTTTAAAAAATAAATATGCAACAAGCAGCAAAGGTTTATTGTATAGCCCAGGGAACTACAGTCAATATCTTGTAATAACCTTTCAGTTCAGTTCAGTTCAGTCACTCAGTCATGTCCAACTCTTTGTGACCCCATGAACTGCAGCACACCAGGCCTCCCTGTCCATCACCAACTCCCGGAGTCCACCCAAACCCATGTCCATTGAGTTGGTGATGCCATCCAGCCATCTCATCCTCTGTTGTCCCCTTCTCCTCCTGCCCTCAATCTTTCCCAGCATCAGGGTCTTTCCCAATGAGTCAACTCTTCGTATCAGGTGGCCAAAGTTTTAGAATTTCAGCTTCAACATCAGTCCTTCCAATGAACACCCAGAACTGATCTCCTTTAGGATGGCCTGGTTGGATCTCCTTGCAGTCCAAGGGACTCTCAAGAGTTTTATCCAACACCACAGTTCAAAAGCATCAATTCTTTGGCACTCAGTTTTCTCTATAGTCCAACTCTCACATCCATACATGACCACTGGAAAGACCATAGCCTTGATTAGATGGACCTTTGTTGGCAAAGTAATGTCTCTGCTGTTTCATATGCTGTCTAGTTTGGTCATAGCTTTTCTTCCAAGGAGTAAGCATCTTTTAATTTCATGGCTGCAATCACCATCTGCAGTGATTTTGGAGCCCAGAAAAATAAAGTCAGTCACTGTTTCCACTGTTTCCCCATCTATTTGCCATGAAGTGATGGGACCAGATGCCATGATCTTAGTTTTCTGAATGTTGAGCTTTAAGCCATCTTTTTCACTCTTCTCTTCCACTTTCATCAAAAGGAGTTTTAGTTCTTCTTCACTTTCTGCCATAAGGGTGGTGTCATCTGCATATCTGAGGTTATTGATATTTACTCCCAGCAATCTTGATTCCAGCTTGTGCTTCATCCAGCTCAGTATTTCTCATGATGTACTCTGCATATAAGTTAAATAAGCAGGGTGACAATATACAGCCTTGATGTACTCCTTTTCCTATTTGGAACCAGTCTGTTGTTCCATGTCCAGTTCTAACTGTTGCTTCCTGACCTGCATACAGGTTTCTCAAGAGGCAGGTCAGGTGGTCTGGTATTCCCATCTCTTTCAGAATTTTCCACAGTTTGTTGTGATCCACATAGTCAAAGGCTTTGGCATAGTCAATAAAGCAGAAATAGATGTTTTTCTGGAACTCTCTTGCTTTTTCGATGATCCAGTGGATGTTGGCAATTTGATCTCTGGTTTCTCTGCCTTTTCTAAAACCAACTTGAACATCTGGAAGTTCATGGTTCACGTATTGCTGAAGCCTGGCTTGGAGAATTTTAGCATTACTTTACTAGTGTGTGAGATGAGTGCAATTGTGCAGTAGTTTGAGCATTCTTTGGCATTGACTTTCTTTGGGATTGGAATGAAAACTGCTCTTTTCCAGTCCTGTGGCCACTGCTGAGTTTTCCAAATTTGCTGGCATGTTGAGTGCAGCACTTTCACTGCATCATCTTTCAGGTTTTGAAATAAGCTCAACTGGAATTCCATCACCTCCACTAGCTTTGTTCATAATGATGCTTCCTAAGGCTCACTTGACTTCACATTCCAGGATGTCTGACTCTTGGTGAGTGATCACACCATCGTGATTATCTGGGTCATGAAGATCTTTTTTTGTATAGTTCTTCCATGTATTTTTGCCACCTTTTATTAACATCTTCTGCTTCTGTTATATCCATACCATTTCTGTCCTTTATTGTGCCCATCTTTGCATGAAATGTTCCCTGATATCTCTAATTTTCTTGAAGAGATCTCTAGTCTTTCCCATTCTATTGTTTTCCTTTATTTCTTTGCATTTATCGCTGAGGAAGGTTTTCTTATATCTCCTTGCTTTTCTTCTGGAACTCTGCATTTAGATGGGTATATCTTTCTTTTTCTCCTTTGCTTTTCACTTCCCTTACTTTCACAGCTATTTGTAAGTCCTCCTCAGACAACCATTTTGACTTTTCACATTTCTTTTTCTTGGGCGTGGTCTGGATCGCTGTCTCCTGTACAATGTCATGAACCTCTGTCCATAGTTCATCAGGCACTCTGTCTATCAGATCTAGTCCCTTAAATCTATTTGTCACTTCCACTGTATAATCATAAGGGATTTGATTTAGGTCATACCTGAATGGTCTAGTGGTTTTCTCCACTTTCTTCAATTTCAGTCTGAATTTGGCAATAAGGAGTTCATGATCTGAGCCACAGTCAGCTCCCGGTCTTGTTTTTGCTGACTGTATAGAGCTTCTCCATCTTTGGCTGCAAAGGAATATAATCAATCTGATTTCGATGTCAGCCATCTGGTGATGTCCATCTGTAGGGTCTTCTCTTGTGTTGTTGGAAGAGGGTGTTTGCTATGACCAGTGTGTTCTCTTGGTGGAACTCTATTAGCCTTTGTCCTGCTTCATTCTGTACTCCAAGGCCATAATAGAAAATAATTTCAAAAATAATATGTGTGTATATGTATAACTGAATCACCTGCTGTGCACTGAAGCATTGTAAGTCAACTATACTTCAATAAAATATATATATTAAGAAAAAAATAATAGAACCTCCCTCCTTGAATTATTACACTTAGAAGAATGCAAGGCACACAGTAGGTATTCAATAAAAACTATTACTAATAATAATGGAACCTGGAATACTGCAGGCAATGACTCAGTATTGGCTGAATAAATAATAAATATTTACAAAATTCTTGGAATTATGCCTAGCACATAGCAAGTCTTCAATAAATGACAACTTTACTGAGAGGCACACTGGTATATGTTTAATGACTGATTCTCAGAAGGCAGGAGATGGATGTGTCTTGTGTTCTGGTATCTCCATCGTGGCCGATCTCAGCCACCAACCTGACACCAGTGAAGACAGATTTAGGAACAGGTACCCAGGAACATTCTAGTAAAGAGAATTAGAAGGTTTTGTCTGAATACAGGCATAGGCTGCCATACAGATATGATAAATACATATAATCTTGAGAATATGGGTAATAAGAAAATAATTAGGAAGTGGTGAGTTTTAAGTATTTTCTGAAGCCTAAGTTGAAGATACCTTTGTTTTAAGGTAACATAATTATAAATATGCATAATGTAGTTTTACTAATTGCTGGATTTAATTTTCAACAATAGGCTCTCAAGTCTCCTGGAAATTTACAAATTTGCTCTTTTGAGCCAGTACAAGCTAACTCCAGCACATATCAGGCCTATATACCTGTTACTCTTCCCTCCACTATTAGGTACTCATTCAAGGTCCCAAAGAAAGAAAGAATGGCATAAAAGCTTCTCCAGCAATTACAGCAGGTTTCTCCCCCAGGCAAAGGATAGAATCAATCCCAAGAAGGAAATAAATTGATCTTGGCTGAACTTGGTGAAACAGGTCAAGTCCTAGGCCATTTCCTCCTAAGGGACAGCCCAGATTTGCTGATTGTGTTAGAATTTCATTGTCTCAAGTACTGCTGGAAATAAATGAGTTGATAGCCTACACTTGGATATCTCTGGATTATATGTGTTCATTTAAGAGACTAGACTTTAGGAATTTGTGTAGAGGAATGAATAGAGAGGGCAATTGTGAGGCTCACAGCTGTGTCAATAATCATTTCAGCTTTCTTACCTTCCGCTCTACATTCAAGAAAACAAAAACATAAGATCCAGGGAAAACTCAATTTAGCCTGGTAATCTCCCTTTGCTCCCATGATTATAATTCCCCAGAATAATTTCTTCAATTACCCTGGGCCATTTCTTGGAGCAGGAACATTATGTTTCTGCACATGTCCTGTCAGTAGCATGACTGACTGTCCTAATTATCTAGGACACTCCCAGTATTAGCACGAGGATCCAAAGCCTCAGGAAACCCCTCGGTCCTGGGAAAGCCAGGACAGTTATTCACTAACTCTTGGCCCCCAGGCCAGGATTCCTGTGACCTTCAGTCTATCAGAAAAGCCTCAGACAGTGATTCTAGAGGGCTCTTCAGACAAAGGCTGTGAAGTAGGAACATGCATAGATCCAAGAGGCCAAGAATTAGGAGTCAGAGTGTCTTAGTCAATTTGGGCTGCTATAACAGAATTTCGCAAACTGAGGGCCTTTCAGTTTTGGAGGCTAGAAGTGCAAGATCAAGACAAGGAGACTGGGAAATGTAGAGCAGCTGGGCAGTCATATGCCTCACTTGGCAGGAAGGCAGCCCTCTCTAACACACATGTATTTGGGAAGAATTGTGATTCCTAGTCCTGCAGATGTGAAGTTCAGATACATAATAGATAAACCAGAATAATTTAATATGTTTTCCAAATCAGTGGTTTCCAGTCAGCAAATCAGAACTTCTAAGTAGGCAAGTGACTCTGCCCCTCCCTCTCCAAAGTCTGCAGAATTCTCCCTGGGCTCCTTCACAATGTGCCTTTACTGCATCCTGTCCAACCCACAGATTCAAACTCTCAATCCATATACAACTCATGTCATCACTACATATGCTTGGCATCACAGTCCCCACCAGGAAGTAGAGGACTTTGAGAAAAACAAAAGTATCGTCTCACTAGAGAGACCTAGGGATTCTGTACTAGACTCAGAGACCAGAGCTGCTACTAGACTCAGAGACCAGAGCTGCTACCAGGAGTAGAAGCTGACCCCTCACATTGTGTGTTCCAGGAGGTGCTGAGTGTTTTTCTGTTCCCCGAGGTTCCTCTTAGTCCTCTTCTTACAGTTGTAGACAACAGAAGTAGCATGTGAGTAGTTCAGTTGTTCCTGTTACAAAACATTATTGAAGAGACTCCTTGTCTTCCAACCATTGCTGTTCACACAGAACAAACGAAGTGTTGGTCCAGGGCCACTTTTCAGGGGGTCATCACATGTTCTGGTTTCCAGGCCGAGGAAGAGACTGTGCCAAGATGGGCATTATGTTTGTTACTAACTTAGTTGAACAAGTCTGTGTCAGGCCCTGTCCTAAGTGCTGGAAAGAGAGTGGTGAACAAGAGTTATGTATTTTTTGTGTGTCTTGTATTGCCCATCTCTAACCCACATAGTGGAAGAGTGCTTTTCCTGAAACATAACCAAGTTTCATCACTCCCCTGCTCAGCCAGATCATCTCCTCAGCATCATCTTTGGGTCATAAAAAAAGACAAGCCAAGTGGGGAATGATTTGGGATGTGCAATTTAGAAATATTGGCTTGCCATGGTCCCAGCTCCAGGAGAGTTTCCCTAAGTGCAGCAATAGCTTGCTGCCATATGCAGAAGTCATACAAAGAGAGCTGTCAGTGCGCAAAACCAGGTCCTCAGCGGAGACGGGCAAAGGGCTCCTCGGGGGCCATTCAAAACACGCTTTCTCTCCAACAGCTCACAAAGTGGGTCTTCTCATCCCATTCTTTACACTCCTCCCTCCCAGCAACTTATTCCCCTGTCAGTTCCCCAGCTGCATCTTTCTAAAGGTGATTACGTACTCTCCATGACAATGGAGACACTTTTCAGACAACCTGAAAGCAGTTTGGATTGCTGGGGACCTTTGAAAGATAGCCAACAATCTTATGCATTCTCCCTGGAACTTGACGTCTCATCACCAAATGCAATTCCTTCATTCCTCCTGGGATCAGGCTCAAAAGACCACTGCCTTCAGGAAGCTCTCCCAAATTTACCTCCCCACTCTCCTAGCTCTAATCATTTATATTACTCTGTTACCTTCTAGCAATATTATGGGTTATGTGTTCGGTTTTCATTGTGTCATTCTCCACTTGTTGATATGTTACTGCAACTACAGAGTCTTTGACTTTTATCCAAACCCTGTAAAGTCAAATGCATTGTAGAATTCAAAACTTTTCAAATTTTAGAAAAATAATAGAGGTTCTGGGGTAGCACCTATAATCAAACACATTTTTCAGTGAAACTTGTGAAAATTCACACCAAGTGGAATACATACAGATTATAATCATCTTTTTATTAGCTCAGGTTTACTTTGCCACAAATGAGTTCAGTATTTTAGAAGCATGGAAGTGAACTACTAATGACAGCTGCCACTACTGAAACGTCCTCTGTGCCGGGCCCTCTGCCTGTGCGGATCATCTCAGGTACCCACAGCGGGGCCATGGGAAGGAGGCACTGTTTTCCACATATGATAGATGAGATTCAGAGAGGTTGAGTAATTTGCCTAAAGTCAAATGTCTAGCAAATAGAGGAGCCAGCATTTAAACCCAAGGCTGTCTGGCCGTGAGCATGATGCTCAGTGGCCAGGCCCATACTGAGTATGCTTCCTCCCCCTTGACTGTGCTCCATAGGCTAGACAGACACATAAATGCTTCCCAACAATGCAAACAGAAGAGCACATGATTTTTTATTTGTGGTTCACAAGTTATACTGTCCTTCTTTCAAAAAGACCATAAAGGATGGAAAATGTCAGTTAGTTGTATAAGGCAAGCACCATACAGCTTGGAAGTCCAGATGAGACCGCAGTAGATGAAGGCACAACAGCAGAGCAGCCGGTGTGGCACATCAGCGGCACATGGGCCACACCGACCACCACATTGTTCTCATCTGTTTACAGAGAATCAGTGGGCGGCATTCAGAATTCAGGGGATTTCAATTCAGAGTCCACATAGTTTCTCTAAATGTTAAAAATAGGAAAATTGGCTATTTCCACCATACAGTGTTTCTTTGTTTGTGTTTTCCTTCATTGCAATAATCAGCTAGTGCTGAGTAGCAGTTTTAGGTGGGATGAGTGCTTTTCAATCCGTCCCCCACTCTGCACATCTGGATTGTGAGGGAATTCTAGTTTGAGACCACTGTATCTGATAAAGTGAACCAGTATCTGATGGCTTGCCCTGACATCTTCCCTAGCAGGCTGGCAGTCTGTTTATTGATGTGAGTGATGGGCCGTGACTTATGTCTTCTATTACAAGTCAAGGACTTTCAGTAAGGATGACACTGGAAGACCATATTTTTAGTCATCAACATGTAGCAAGAACAGACTGAGAGAGAAAAAGAAAGAGAGGTAGAAAAGGGAAAGGGTAGGGTGGAGAAGAAGAACATTTATTTGTGCCAGATATAGAAAAGAAATTCAAGGTGATGAAGGAAACTTAAAGCATGCCTGTTGGGGCAGGGCCAGAAGGAGGCAGAGGTGACCCAGTGTCAGCTCCTAAAAGGTAAAGTTCCTCATGTGAAGCAGAGCAACCACAACCGAGGTCACTTCTTGAACCCAGGTTTAACTATCCTTGAAAGAAAGCTGAGAAAAGCTAACACAAAGTGTTTCTGGGGGTTATGGCATATGCAAGGTTCTGTGATCAGAAGACATAAATGAAACAGTATCATAGCAAGACAAGGCCACAGCCATCTTTCATGAATAACCACCAAAAGGGAACAAATATAATTTCTATTTTCCTAACTAGCAGAAAAACATTTACTTCTGCTTTATCGGCTACACCAAAGCCTTTGACTGTGTGGATCACGACAAACTGTGGAAAATTCATCAAGAGATAGGAATACCAGACCACCTCACCTGCCTCTTGAGAAATCTGTATGCAGGTCAAGAAGCAACAGTTAGAACCGGACATGGAACAACAGACTATTTCCAAATAGGAAAAGGAGTATGTCAAGGCTATATATTGTCACCCTGCTTATTTAACTTATATGCAGAGTACATCATGAGAAATACTGGGCTGGGTGAAGCACAAGCTGGAATCAAGATTGCCAGGAGAAATATCAATAACCTCAGGTATGCAGATGATACCACCTTTATGGCAGAAAGCAAAGAATTAAAGAGCCTCTAGATGAAAGTGAAAGAGGAGAGTGAAAAAGTTGGCTTAAGACTCAACATTCAGAAAACTAAGGTCATGGTCCCATCACTTCAAAGCAAATAGATGGGGAAACAGTGGAAACATTCAGAGACTTTATTTTTCTGGGCTCCAAAATCACTGCAGATAGTGCCTACAGCCATGAAATTAAAAGACGCTTGCGCCTTGGAAGAAAAGTTATGACCAACCTAGAAAGCGTATAAAAAGCAGAGACATTACTTTGCCAACAAAGGTCCAGTTAAATCAAAGCTATGGTTTTCCCAGTAGTCATGAATGGATGTGAGAGTTGGACTATAAAGAAAGCTGAGCACCGAGGAATTGATGCTTTTGAACTGTGGTGTTGGAGAAGACTCTCGAGAGTCCCTTGGACTGCAAGGAGATCCAACCAGTCCATCCTAAAGGAAATCAGTCCTGAATATTCATTGGAAGGACTGATGCTGAAGCTGAAACTCCAATACTTTGGCCACCTGATGTGAAGAACTGATTCATTTGAAAAGACCCTGATGCTGGGAAAGATTGAAGGCAGGAGGAGAAGGGGACAACAGAGGATGAGATGGTTGGATGGCATCACTGACTCGATGGACATGAGTTACTGAGCAAGCTCCAGGAGTTGGTGATGGACAGGGAAGCCTGGTGTGCTGCAGTCCACGGGGTCACAAAGAGTTGAACACGACTGAGCAACTGAACTGATCTGAACAGAAAGGAAAAAGATAAATAGTAGAAAAATTAAAACTAAAAAGAGGAGAAATCAAGGAAGAATATACAGGAAAAAGTTTTAAAGGTATTTCCTGGGTTTTCCCATTTTCTAAGATGATCACCCAACACCCAAGTTTGCCAGTTTCCTGACCTTTCTCAAGGTCAGTAAAAACACCTATATGTAAGACACCGCAGAGTTCATGTTGGAATCCGTATGTGAGGAGAGGCAGGTCTTCCTTTTCCCACCAGTGGGAAGCCAGAAAGCCCACAGCACAGGAAGTGTCTACCTTCAGACCATCAATTTCTAGCACTGAGTCCCTTACAGGGTACATCTTGGATATTTATAGAATTCTCAGGGAGACTCTCAGGAATAAACAGAGGAGTAGCAGTAAAATCCAGTCAATTATGCCAAAGATTGTAAACGGCACCATGGGCAAAAGAACCTTGAGCAGATCTTCCCAACTGCTGTCTTGTAAACAATGAGAGTGACAATAGCCCTTCCTCTGACACCAACTCGACTTCCTGTTGGACACTTCCTGTCCAATCACCAATTCCTGTGGTGATTGTATTCTGAATAAATACACCCTCCTGTCAATATTCTAACTGAATGGAGGCAATGATCTGCTAGTCCTCTGAAAGTTTCCAAACTTTCCAGATCTGCTCAGTTTCCTGGACCTAGGAAAAAAAGCTCATTGGGCTGTGTGCCCTGGCCTCCTGTGAGC